>NW_010180601.1:0-73770 GCF_000695765.1 Mesitornis unicolor | reverse complement strand
TGCTGACTTCAAGAATAACTTATTTCTAACTCTCCTGGGGTCCTTTGAAAATCCCACTCCAAAGTTCTAATGCCACCAGAAGAACTAATTTTCCTTATGCTGATGATCAGCATGGTATTATTCACACTCCCAATGACAGAAATGCAGACAACCTCATTTTGGTAAAATGAATTTCAAAATATCATTGTCAGTGCACACATACAGAAAAAGATAACACATAGAACTGCTTAACAACACTTGGACAACTGTATGTGGAAACTGCTTGGCAAATTGGAATCTGGAAAGCCAGAGATGGAAAAGACCATCAAGTCCACCTATTTTTAAAAAGGGCTTAAAGCTTATTCCAAACCCCATCAAAGTCAACGGAAAAATTTTGTTGCTTTTGGTGGAGTTTGCAGCAGGCCTACAGCCCACAGTAGGACTTTATGTCAAGTGGCAAACATCTAATCTTAGGGAGAGAGCTTCTTATCTAGTTAATTCTGCTAGGAAACTCACTGCTATTTACCACAGTGAAAAACTAAACGAAAAACGAAAGGGGCATTGAAATCCAAGGTTTTCTCTTTTTTCCCCTTTGCATTGTCCTTTGTATTATCTTTTTCATTTATCATAAAGGATTGTTATTTCTGGTCACTGTAGGTAACTAACACCCTCAGGCATGATCATGCAATATTCCAAACATCTTTAATCAGTATATATACCATACTATATGTGCAATTCCATGCCATTCTCTGTTGCACAACTGCTAGAGTAAGATAAAATTTATTCTGAATTGTTTTCATCCTGAAAACAGATGCTTTTGAAGCATGTATTGTATTGTTCTACTATCTACACTCAGTATTTTCTGGCCCAAATTACCAGAAAGGTGAATATTAACTAAATTAATTTTATATTCAAATCAGACTTGGTGGAAATCACAACAAACTTAGAGAAGTTTCCAGCTCGAGTCTATATAGCTGACAAATGAGATGAGTTAAATGCCTAAATAGTAATTTTATTAAATTATATGGTATATACTGCATGGGAGGGGAGACAGTCCCCATTCACCAGAGGCCACAGCACTTAGGCAAGCACTGAAGGACTTTTGAGCTCCACCAACCTTCTAGGGATCTGTGGATTAGATCTGACAGTACAATGAGACAGAATGAGAAAGAAAGTCCCCAGAGACAAAGGCCCTGAGCCTGCAGTTTATCATGTGTCAGGGACCCCATTCTCTTGTAGGACACAAGAGATTGCCAGTAAGGAGACGATTTTTGCACCATACACGATCTCACCTTTTTCTGTGTGTCTGTGCATAAAACTCACACACATAGCAAGGAGAGGATATGCTTGTCTCCCTCCTGATTTACCATTTCAATTTTTAGCAAGCAACCCATAAAAAAGGAATCCTGTGCTTTTAGAAGATGACCTATAGCAGTGGGAGCAGTGCCAGCATTACCTGTGTTTCTAGCATGCATTAACCGTGGAGAGTTTTGTAAGGCCTTATCAACATCATCTGAAGTCAAATGTGGAAGAGGAGCTACAAAACAAAACAAAAAGCAACACCAAAATGAAAAAAATTTGTGAATTATCTTTTTAAACCATATTTTCCCCTGACAGGACTGTTTGAATGTGAGTCTACTGACAGCTAGTTTCAGTCTGCAGTTTGGAGGGAGGCGTGTGTGCCACAGCTTAAACTAGGGCATTAACTTATTCAACATTACGAATGCATAATATTTCTGACATTACCGACAGTGTGCGTGTGGAGAAGACTGCACCGCACTGGTGTTGCAATGCTTGTTGTTTTTTTCTTTAAAAAACATGTTCACTTTAACTTCTTTAAACTGAGGCAAACCTGCAAAATTTCCTCAAGCTTAGATGAAAGCCCTCAAGCCAGGAGTTCACTAGTCCCTTCTTTCCCTTTAAAACGCTAGCCATGCACTACAAGTAATTTGCATTTGGACTTCAGGGACTGCTTCTTTTTTCCAAATATTTACAGAACTTTTATTTAATTCAGTGAAATCTTCCTGATCCTATTCAGAGTACAGCAAATTGCTGTCAGTCCTTAGAATCATGCCTGGAATTCACTTTATGAATCAATGTTTGCTCTCTCATTTAGCATTCTCTTTGTTAAAATAGAAAGAAATTAGTATGTGACCAGAAAAAACATTAGCACTGAATCTCATATGATTTTTTTCCTACAGTATGCTGATGTAAATACTGGGTTTCAATTTGATTTTTCTCTGATATGGACACGTAGAAATATTCTCTCTTTTCTTTGATGAACATGAGTGAAAGCCAACTGAAATTAATGGGAATCTTTCCATCAAGCTCAAGAGGCTTTGGATCAGGCTCCCTGCTATGTCCTTTGGAACAGCAACATTTGCAATAGACATTTGAAAACCCAGCTGAGTGTATCCACACTATTAAATCTAAGACTGGTATCAACCACAGATTGGTTGTACACACTACAATAATGACAGAAAACTAGCTTACTCTCTCTGAGGTAGTGTAGGTGTGACAGGAGGATATCTGCGTTATAGCTTGGGGTGAGTCTCTGGAAGTCGTCTTTGGTCATTTTACACAGCTCCTTCCCATCAATGTTCTGGAACAACAAGATGTCCACGTCTGGGAGACCGTACTCCTTCACAGCCCATTCCAGCCACTGGCGTACGTGGTCTGTACTCCATAACGTAGGATCTGGTGGTATCACAAAGCATAAAATGAGGCAAAGAGGGGAGAATGCTGATGTGCTGGACCAGTACAAAACAAATGTAGATCACAGTCAAACTGGAGAGACCTTAATTCCCTGTTTACTGACTGCTGGAGATACATGAGGAATTAATTTGGCCTATTGGGTAGAAAGAAGAATAATTGTCTGTGAAAAAATACTAGGGAAGAGCTATGAGCTTTGATTATTAATGACAAACCCTCTGCTGTGGAGCTCCTCCTCCCATTCAGTTCTTTTGTCTTGCTATTTTGATGCATTATAATCCGCAGATTAATATAGGTTCCTGTCCTCACGTAGCGAATACTATAGAAAAGTATTTAAGAGAGCCCACTAACAGCACTGTGACTTGTATCAGAACAATTTTTAAAGCCCCTTGTTGAATTTATATCTTTATTCAAGTAAAATTTCCACTCAAGTCAGAAGTATGGTTTCTTGGGCAAAGGCTAAGTAAGCACTCATGGATTTGGCTATTTATTTAAAAAACTAGAGTGGGCCATATTAAAATATTCTGCACTTGCTTTCCTAGGCTGCTGTGTTGTACTGGTGTACTTTACTAAACCTGCAAGGGTTTTTATGTACTACCTGAAGCCCTGGGATAACCATCTGGGGAAAAAAACATGAATTCATCCAGATTTTCAGCAAAACATAAGGCCAAACACTTTGAGTTTTTGAGAGTGGTGTGTGAATATCTGATTTTAACTTAAACTTCTTTTTTACCTCTAAACACCTTCTTTTCTATTTCTCTTCCATTCTGCGCTTCTCTGTTCTTAAGTTACAGTAAGCACCCATCAACATGAAGGTACCTAAGGACCTGCCGTGCACATCCCATAATGGAAGACAGCTCCACGAACAATTTATACTTTTTTGAAGACAAAAGGTTAAAGCTAAGTGGAAAGAAAATCCTCCAGAGTTTGTGCCTTCCAACCTGAATGACTCTGTGATTATGTGATACTGTGAAGACTGAGAACGGAGTGCACAGAGGTCAAATGGCTGTATTCTGTCACATAAAAGTCTGAGTGATGGCCTAAATAGCTTTTCTGTGGCTTAATTCAGTGCCATCTCCTCTCTTTTGATTGTTGTTCAGGCTGGTCTGAAAGAGGTGGGGACCTCTTTCCATGGGTTAGGAACTATTCAGAACCTGTCACGCTGTTGCTCATTCCCAATTCTTCACTCATTAGCGCCTCCCCTTTTCTTACACTTTTCTTGGTATTTTAAGCCCTTGCAAGTCTGAATATTTAATCCTCTGGAGCTTCAGAGGGTTTCTCTGTCCTCTGAAGGGCACCCAGTTAATAGAACCCCTTTACCTAGTATGAAATATGTAGCAAACTAAAGGGGTGCAAGTCTGGTTGGTAAACCTAGGGTCTGAGTGAGATTGCCCACACCAACAGCAGAGAACTCCAACAGCCACATTCAGTTTGGTTTCAAGTAAACAACTAAACATCAGGAAATTTACCAAAACATTTCAATTATGCCTATAGCTTTTAAAAGCTTCTTATTCATGATAACCAGAAAGTTATCATAGCTGGAAATGTGAATTTTGCTTTTTTATTCCTAAACGTTGCCACATGAGCAACAAAACCAAACAATAGATTTCTTCCAGGGGCCTCAAAATAGCAAGGCTGTAACTGTGACAGTCTTGTTCCTTGAATATCACTCAAATCCACCTCAAAACGCACCTACAGGAATATACTGAGGAAAAAAAAAGATCTTGCTGAGCTAACCATGCTATGGGTTACTAAAAGACTGGGAAAAAAAGTGCCAACCACCTAGAAGACAAATGTTTAAGAAGAACATTCAAATGTCATGAATTTCAGTGTGGTCTGCTTCCAGTTGGCAAGATGCTTCATTATTCAGTGCATCACTCTTGTGTGCTTCAGAACAGAACTCTCAATACCATTGCAGAGGATTCTGCAACGTATTTGTCCACACGTATCTTGACAAATAACTGAAATAATCACAGCTTGCAAAATTGGCCACAGTTAGTACTCTTGCATATCTTAACAACTGAAAAACTGTAAGAATATTAAGCAACATAGCAGTAGCAGAAATGTTTCAGATAGGCACATCTCAGCTGGAGAGGAACTAGCAGCAAAACATTCCTTTCTGGTTGCAGGTGTTGTGTCTATGCTGTGTATATACAGAGGTTTATGAACACCCACTTATGTCAAGATGGTCTAATGCTTTGACTTTGGAAATAGGCATGCTAATTATTTTGCAAACTGAGGCAACAAACCTTCCAGCAGGGGTTTGTTTGAAGGACAAGGCACGCAGGAGTGAATGCCTTCTTGTTCAATTAACTGCTGAATCTCACAACCAGGCTTGCCAAGACTAACCAAAAATTTCTCAATTGTGCTCTTATATTGCACTGGAGTTGTCAGTTCGCTTATTAAAATGTTTTACACGACCCAAACTCAGAGGATAAGCTAGATAAATGCTTTTCATGCATTGTTTGATTACACAGAAGATATTCTGGTTTTAGCATGCTGAGGGCCAGACTGCATTTGGTATTTGCAGGGATATCATGTGGTACAGTGATCCTTTCTCTCTCCCACACACTCTGTACCCAGCTAGTCCATGGTGTTAGGAAGTGGAAGAGGACCTTCATTTTGCACACTTTAGGGCGAAATACTCCAAAATGAGCTAGAGATGTCAGATAAGACCTGAGTGCCTGTAATCACCCAGTTCTGCTGGTGAAATGGGAAGAACAGGCTGAGGAGGTAGATTCACTATGATAATTCTCAGCTCGTTCTCTTAATAACCCTGCAAAATTACTGCTCTTCTCTCCCGAAACACCTGTATCATTTTTCCACTGTTATCCAAATCTTAAATAATGTTAGTAGACTTAGAGGAAATGTTTTTTTTTTCTGAAATCTTTGTGTAGAGGGTCTAACCTGCTGGCACAATGACTCTTCGTTCATTGGTAGTCATATTTGGGGGTGGAATGTGCTTCTCTTCCATGTAGTTTCCATAGTTCATCCCAACATTGTCTGAGCTGCTAACCATTTTTCCTCCTTTTGCCACGCTGCAGTCATCAGGAGAATTCCTAGAAAGAGAAAAGAGGTGTACTTCTATTATTATTCCAGTCCCTACTAATATCCTCAGCAAATAATCATGCTGAATGAAATGGAAGAAATGAGACTGGAGCACCAAGGTTAGGCTAGAAAACTGGAAAACTCAGTACATATCACACAATGACTCTGCTGATTCCTTCAGTTGCCTCAGAAAAAAATGAGCAGCCTCAATGGAGAATACATTTATTTTTATTTTCAAATGATCAGGCTCTTATACGTCTCCAAACATATAAACACTAACTATATATTTCCAGAGATAGGGCTGGAATGGAAACTTGTTAATGATCTTCCTGAGCCTGATGGCTGCAAATAGCTGCACTTCTCTCTCCAAACATCTCACAGACAACTCAGCGAACACAGAGAAGCATTTAATGCAAATCTTCTGAGGGAAAACTATTATTAGTTGTCATTGTCCAAGCTTTGGACAACGCTTGTCCAAGGCTTGGACAGCTTCCCATCTTCACTTCTGTCATTTTTTAATGTGGGCCACACGCTGTTGCACTTCATGTCATGCAATGCAGACACACTTCTACATATGGCCTACAGAAAAGGAACATTTGCCAAAGCCATGATTCAAAATACCACACGCGTGAATGGAAAAACCTTTCAGCTCCTGACTAGCACGGTCTCCATGGTACTGTAGTCAAGAAATGGAAATGTGCAGAGGATCTGCAACCAGACACCTCTTTAATTTTGGCTTTGCTTTCTGAATACAGTCTTTAGGTTTAACATCCCATAGGGGGTTCCCTAATGGCACTTTAATTGCATCACAGTTTTCTTTCTGGCAGACACAGACATATTTGTCCCTTAATTTAATGTCTACAACGTGTTTCATCAGAGAGAGAAAAATTGTTAAAAAACCAAAACAAAGAACAGAGCCACGGGGAATACCTTTAACTATAAAGAGGCTGTTTGGCAAGGGAAGGAGGGTGTTTGGTTTTGGTTTCTTTAGTGATACTACATTACTAACAAGCTTTCCTTTAGTCCTGCCATTTAACTTCTGAAACTGTACAGTCTTACTAAACAAGCAGCAAGTCAGGTTGCAATGCGTCATTTCAATTCCTTGCAAACTAACTAATATGCAGACCAGAGAATTGAGAGAACCCCCAAGGACCCAGACTCCTGGAAGTATGTTTTGGGATCTGTCCCCTGCTCCCAAATGTGTGTCACCCAGAGACTCTTGCTCTCCCCAGCTTGGAAATCTCAGCTCTTGCTGCAAGTGTTGGGTGGCAATGCCACTGTTAAGCCCACCACTGGTCAGAATGCAGGTGCTTTCGCAGAAGAGTTTTGCTATTGTTTGAGGACAAAAGAGGAAAAATAAGATGCAGTTTGGACCACTGTCTGCTCAACATACATCAAAAGTATGTGGCAGATATTTTATCCAATGCCCAAGTTACTTAGTTGGGTTGACTGCTCAGCACTACCATGGCTCAGGAGTTAATGCAGTTATAATTCTCACATGTGTTTTAAAAAATAACTAGCACTTGGAAAGCTGCAAAGATTTAGAATACATCTTAAATATTAAAAGTACATTTTTAGTATATCAGGGCTTTTTTATGCAGTGTTACTACTGAATTTACCGTGTTGTGTTAATGTATGTCTATATAACTGTATATAAAATAACTACTGATGGCTTTCAGTTTAAAAATAAAATATATCACAGAGAACATTCAATGGGCACAGTCATCTTCTTTAGGAGAAGGATGTTGCCTGGGAAATGTTGGCTTTGCATACCTTTTTCAGGTATAAAATATTCTGTGTGCCCCAAAACATGCTACAAATGAAATCTGCCTTGTGTCCTACAACTTTGCTTTGTCAGCCACAGGACTGAATAATAACCACAAGGGAAGATATAGTCAGCAAATGGTGGTGCCTGTCATTGACTGGTGGTGAATTTAGCCTTTCCCCTCAGAACCAGAACACTTGGGCATTATTTTCTCAGGTTCAACTTTTCCACTATATACCTCTAAATATAATTCTGAGATGCAGCTTATTTCTATCTAAACAGAGCTAAGCAAACAACATAACTTTTTCTTTCACATGTAAACATGTTGAAAAAGAGCTTTTGTGATGATTCCTTGTGACTAAAATGTTGGCTTTTTCTGTTTACCTTTAACAAATACAAATGCCATATATAAGTGAGTCTTGATACTAAATCATGTATATTTGGAAACATCATCCAACTCTTGCCCCTATACCTGTGCAGATGCCCACCCTGACTCCCAATAAAAGAAATAACCTTTTGGCCCATTCACTGACTTCATAAGGATGTTTTTTTGGTAACAGAGACCTAGCAGCATCCTTTGGGCTAACTGGCATATTACTTTATTTTGTTTTTCTGTGAAAAAAAGCTTGGGATATAAGGACATCAAAGTCTTGCTGCTGACATGAAGTATTAGCCTACACCACTTCTACAGGCAATCGTGCATGAGAAACGCTCTTGTAAACACTGAATAGTAAATGATGTGACAGATCCAGTAGTAGCACACAGCTTTTGGCAATCTGACAGAGCTTCTCAGCTGGTTTTCTGATCTGAATATAAACAGACGGGAGTGGAGAAGAAGATCATAAATAAGTCATAACTTTTCATTAAAATCCAGAAGCAGATGGTCAAGGGTTTTGTCCCTTTAGCCTACTGGGTGGACACGCAAATCCCCAGTTCAGCAAATCTTCTAAGACCATGCTTAACTTCAAGCATGTAAGCAGCTCCACAGGAGCTAACGGGACTACTCAGGTACTCCAAATTGAGTGTGCGCTTATGCATACCACTGAGTCAAGACTTAATTCAAATGGCTGGAATGGACTTCTACAGTATAGAAAACAAAACTGAAAATGCAAGCAGACACTAGAAAACAGTATTTTCAGTGCTCAGAACAACAAGAGAGTGATTGTCTGCAAAGGCTTTTTTAAGGACTTGCTGTGAGTCTGCTTTATTTCTGAACCACCTAGGGAGCAGGGGCGGTGGAAAAGCAGCTTTCAGAAAGTATGCCCAGTATAAAGGGTGCAGCTTTGCAGTGATTCACCCTCAGCTCCAGGTCTGAAATGAAACCTGAGATGTTTTTCTTCACAGCTGCATGTTATTTTTGCCCTTTGTAAATATACTGTGTTACACTTGGAATTTACAAAAAAAAAAGGCAAAAAAGGGCAGAGAGATTACAGTCATGCTACCCAAGAGCACTTTGTCCACTCCTGAGCTGATTCAGCTCTGGTTGCTGATAAGTATCTATTTAAGAAATGTTTCTCCTTGGACCTGGAAGCCTTACCCTTTTTCGGGATAACTTAGAATCAAGCTGATTTTACGGTTAAGTTTAGCACCCACTCCTACTGAAGCCAACTGGAGATTTGCCAACCATTGACCCTGATGAAAGCAGATGTAAGTTCATAAATAAGTGTATGAAACACATTTTTTCCTCTTCACTATGCTACTATTTTCCCCATGTGACACGAAACACCTGTGTTGTGTTAAAATGCAAGGTGTCAGAGAAACACAGATTAGGAATCAGTAAAATTGTACATGATCTCTGTGACATTCCCATAATATAAACTCCTCTATTTAATGGTTTTGAATTTCAGAGAGAAATCAATGAGAAAAATTGTATTCTCCAAATATCTATGTAACTTTATTTAATAATCGCAGTTTGGATAACTTGCTAACAGAGACTACTTATAGAAAAGGGGTCTCACGAGAGTAGTGCAATGTAAGGATACTTTGAAGAGTTTTTCATATGTAGTTCACATTCAGTTAATGGCTGGTCAGGTCAGAGGACACGCTGAGCTACCAGGAACTTTTCTTCTGTGAGGCTCTGGCGAACAAACCATGACACTGTCCTACAGGATACAGACTCCTCTCCTCACCTCTCCTCTCTCATTTTGTAATGTCAGTGATCTGAGAAAGAGCGGAACAGCCACAGCAGGGCTGTGATGTCCTCACCCTGTCCTCAGGTACAAGAGGGAGAGCTCTGTAAAGCCAGCTCTCTCAGATAATATGGGCCAATATAATGTAAAATTCGGCTCATATTGAGCATACTGGAAAGTGGGCTCAGGCTCATCTCCATTCACTGCAACTATTCAAGTTGCAGTGAATTTGGTCAGCACTTCCTCCGCTAGAATGGTTTGTCACTGAAAAAGTCGTCCATGAAAAAAACCCAAAAACTTCCTCGAGATTTCTTACTTTGAGGTACACTCCTGTTCCTTAAATCACAGGTGACATACTTCAGTTGACAATATCAATTCAAAGGGTTACACAGCTAGAGCCCTAAACTCTCTTCCCTGCCCCTCTCTGCACCCTCTTCATGAATTAGTGGGCTTCACACCTGCTGAGACCTGCCTCAGCAGTGACATGCAAAGAGGGGCCCTGCAGATTTCCCTTTGGGTTCCCCTGTGGCAGTAATCACTGGGGACAGCCTGACCCTCCCTGGTGAGCAGGGGCCTGTGCTCCCCGGCCACTGGAGCAGGAGTGTGGCCACACCAGCAGCTTTGGAGAGCCCCAGGGGCTGCTTCCCTGGCACCAACAGTGACTCCTGTGGGTGCTAAGTGAGACTCTGAGAAGTGCTTTCAGTGGTGGTATCAGGGGCCCCAACATTTGCTTTCACAGAGCTTGGTTTCCACCACCCACACTCAATGCCCAACACACCAATGCCAACCCCCACAAGAGCATCGAGCCCTCTGATCCTGTGCAAGCACTTGTCCTTAAATCTCCTGTGAGTGCACCACCACGCTTAACCTGCTGAAAGGGAAACAGAGGTTTTATTTTCCCTTTCAAGTCTTCTTGTGAAAGCAGCACAAAATTCCCCACAGATGACTCCAGCATAACAGAGGCATTAAAATGCCAGAAAAGGTACGTAGGTTGAAATATCCCTGGGGTGCTCACACAGGCTCTAGTCCAACTGCTTATGAACTGGGCTGGGGAGCTGCTTCCCCAGTAAGTATACAAATAAGTAAATAATTGGGTGGGTGGGTAAGTAAGTCAGTGCTTAGCTATAACCTGAGTCACCACCCACCCATGTAGGGTGGCCACATGAAGGAGATGCTTGCCCACAGGAATGGGGACAGCCAGGGTGTGAGCGAGACACCGAGGTCTGTGGAAAGGAGGGAAGCCCCTTGGGGTCCATGCTACCAGCTAGAGCTGGCTGAACCTGAAGCTAAAGCCATGGTGAAAGTCTGTTTATCTTTGCTATAATGTGAGTGACAAAAGAAATCCTAAAATGACAGAATAAAATAAAAAAAAAAGGAAAACTGAAGTCCTCACTGGGCCAGGCAGTCATGGAGGTGCACTGCTCTGTGTAGGGCAACCAAAATGGTCCTCAACAGACGAGAGCTGCGGAGAGGCTGGGACTGGGGCAGCACCATGCTAACACATCCCCACAGTGTCCAAAACAGGGTCAGACACTGCTGTGTGTGGAGTGCTCTGGGCTCAGTAGGTGCTCAGGGTTGCATGGGGCTGGTCTAGGGGTCACTCAGAGATGTCAGTGTGGCACGCAGAAGTGCCTTCACTTCCTTCCTCCAGTGAATGGAGAAAGCCAACACTACATGCCAACACATGCAACGTTGTTGGCTTTCTGTAAGCAAAACAAAAGATGCTTGTTTATTGAGCTGTACACGCAGCAGACGTACATTTTCAATCAAACCATAACTTCTGCTAATTGAAACAATCTTTTTTTTTTCCTTAACTTTCCCTGACTATCTTGAAGTCCACAGCTGCTTCAAGCCTTAAGGCCATCATGGCAAATTAAGGCAGTCAGCGTCTGGCTCACTAGAGGCCAGTCAAGCTATAAATATTATCGGCCTGGCTCTTTGTGTTCACAGTGTGGGGAAACAGCTGGTTTAAGTTTGACTGCACGTTGTCATTTCTCCATTAGTGCAAACACTTCAATATTTCTTATGTGTGAGGTTGGAGTGAAGAAAGGGAAAGAAGGAAGGGGGTCACTAAAAGCCAAAGCTAAGAAATGATGTTCTGTATATACATAATTTACAATTAGATTGCTGCCTGGGAGAAGGCTGAAGTCTGACATGGTGATAGCTAGGCCAAAGCCACAATGACTTCCCAGTTGGCCTATAACTTTCAGGACCTATTTTCTCTTGTTTTTCTTTTATTATTTTTATAGAAATTCTATTATAATGGTAATGGATTACATTTCTCAAATTGTATTTCATTTCAAGAGCTTGTAAGACTGTTGTATTTGTGGTTTCATAAAATATGAAATACCGTGAGACAGGGCCCTTCCCAAACCACATATGCCGTCTTTTGTGGGCAGGAATCATATAGAAAGTTAGCAAAGTAGAGCATGCCAGGAATAAACAGAAGTGACATCTTGTATGGAAACCATAATCCCCCGTTGTCTGTGGAATGTCTGCTGATTTTCCTGATTAGCAACACTGGGCTGTGAGGCTGACTGGTGTAATATGGTAAAGCTAATTATTAGCCACTTCTCTTTCTCTTACCTTCTGCTTTGTCTTAAAATGCTGTTCCCAAACTCTAAATACTGAACACTCTCACTGATACCACTCTGATCAAAATAAAACACCTACCAATGAAGTGGGAGAGGAGAAGGTACATCTCCAGATGCGCTGGGTCAGAGACAATCTACCTACCTGTGCCGTGCCAGCCCGGAGGAACACCACAACTGTCGCTCTAAACACTCTAGAAACAGTAAATACTGTACTGAAAATAAAGCAGTAATGATAGCAACAGTCATAAATAATGATAATCATAACTCTTGTGAGGTCCTATGTATTCATTTGAAGACTAATTTTATATTTCATTACCCATATGAGAGCTTTTGGTTGCTTAGCACTATTGAAATTCTGGCTATCCTCATCTCCCTCTTAAACTCCTGAAGCTAAGCACACAATTTAAGCATCAGTGGTCAATCCAAAAGGTAACCATGCCAATTATGAACGAACACATTATCCCAGAGTGGAAAGCTTCTTAGCTAGCACCTGTCAGCCCAGCACCCCCCCAAAAAGCTGCAAAAAATAGTTATAGTAGTAGTGAGATGGGTCTGTTTCTCTCCTTGGCAACATGTCTACCTCAAGAAGAGTCAAACCATGCACACACACATGCACTAGTATTAAGCTGGTGGATTTTCAGAGCAAAGAGGAACTTCTTGAAGTAGTCATACATAAAGCTCTACATGGAGAAGATCCTGAATTTGCAATTTTTCCAGTTTGGTAGGCAGCCACTCCACCAACCACCCAATCAGTGGGAAGAAGGATTATCAGTCTGAGATAACTAACACCACATCTTTTTACCCAGGACTAATGTTACTTTATATAAGCAGCTCCAATAAGTGCATTAGGAAAGTCATCCTCTTAAGACAGATCTCTCAGCTTTGCTGTGGACTGATGTAGGGGCTGACTCGAGCCCTGCTGGAGCCTAAGGAGAGGCTCCCATTGACTGTCATGGGTTTTGGACCACGCTTGTTGTTTAGTCTGAGCTGAGGTTTACCAGGAATACCAGGTCTGCATGCCGGTGGTACGCCACCAGATGTGGAAGGGATGGCACTGAGCCTCAGCCGCAGGCTTGTGCTCCAGTGATGGAAAAAGCCATGCCCTTGAAAAACAAGTGATGTCAGGGCGATTACTGCAGACCGACCCTGTTTTGCCACGTGTAGTATGCATGCAAGGTGCGCAAATGCTCTAACTAGATCCACCAGTATCATACTACAGACTGGAGCATAATGTCAGGGAGCCTTATCTAGCTTAAAGCACGTCAATCTGGATCCTGGTTCCTGTTGTGGTGGCAATACAGAGCTCTGTATGGATGAATGCACCCTCCTTAGTGGCTGGGCACATCATCTGGCATGTGGCTAGACTGCACAAGGTGCCTCAAGTGTACCATTCGAATTTGCTGGTTTGTATAGCGCGAAATAGCTACCACTGAGGAGACTTTACATCACGGAGAAAAGAAAAAAACCAACAAAACCCAGTATCTTGAGGTCATTCTGGAGTCTGAAAAGTCCTGCTGCGTGTCAGATGCACTCAACTCAGCTAGCACAGAGGCTCTTTGATGAAAATACAGAACAGTAACACACAAAGAAAAATGGTATTTCCCAAAAGAGCCAGCACAAAAGACACATTAAGTGATAATTTCATTCTCAAATGGTTTTCAAGCAACAATTGGTAGCACTTAAAACAACATTTTGCACATGATTAAATCTTAATGACAACTAATTATTTCTGGCATTTCTTTAAAACTTCTGTATCAGCCAAGCTGATTTTGGAAAACTGCTGTGCTTTCGCTGCAGCTAACTTTCAAAATGCTTTTTTAATGAAATAATCACGCTGCTCACGGCAAGTGAAATTTATCTGTGGTCTGAATAAGACTCTCTGTTCCACTTCAGCCTCCTGGAGAAAGATTGATTACCTACCAGTAAATGTAGCTCTTCCAAGCTACCTTTGTATAGTCCCACCCATGGGCATGGTGGAGTGCCATGGGTGAGTGTATTCAGAGACCACTGATGGATTTAAATCCATGGATTTAAATGTTGTTTAAGTGGCACCCAGAGCCTCATAAGAGCATTTCCACAGGAGTGAATTTCACCCTAAATGCATAACAGGAATTGCATTCATTCATGGTAATAGAATTGCTCATACTTAATTTGATAAAATATGTAAAGAACAACAAACAGAAAAGTAACAGTATGACATATGCAATCCTCAGATTTATATTATAGCGCTTTACTATAACAGGGTGAATCTTTCAGTCTGACTCAAGAGCAATAAATAGCAGGAAACAATATTATTACATTCAGGTGAAAGATTGACTATACGGTGGCACGAAAGGTCTCATTAGATTTATGTACCTGGAAGAAATATAATGGCTGTACTAACATAATGAATTTGAAGAAACTCAATTTGATACCACCTGTGACAATCTGCATTATATATGCAGCAACAGCAAGGTAAATGACAGCTTTAATTTAAACTTTTCTTGCTTTATTTAATTTAAGGTAGGCCCTGAGGCTATATTTTCTGGTGCTGTGCAGCAGGGTTTAGCTTTAAAAATACTGTTATTGTTAAAGAAAACTGTGTAGCTAATCCCTCTGCAGCACACTGAAAATAACCCTTTAATTTCATTCTAATGTTATTTCTTCAGTATTCACCGGAATGCCAGCTCTGAGAATGTTATGTTTTGAGATTTAATGTAGGGCAATTACAGCCAAAGTATATCTGGGCAAAAGTCCTAGCAGAACAAGTACATTTCTGCTTTGAGTGGCCACTTAATTGCTGATGTGGAAGAGGTTCAGTATGCTCCTGAAACTTTATATTCCCTTCCAGACGACAGACTATATGACCAGGAAGTAGCCTAACACAATGAGAAGGGAGAGCTGGACAGCAAAAAATTGCAAAGCTAACTATTCTCTGGTTACCACTTTATGGGGTCTGGTCCCTGTTTTGCATCCTCTTTACCCTGTATTATTCAGACTCAGACTTTCATGTCAGGAGAAGATTACAGAGGATTCTCCGGAGGTCCCAGAGGTAGCACCTCGTGGCTCTGCAATGTGGCTGTGGTATTTTAGCCTCCTTTGGGACAAGACAGATTTTAAAACGGGTGCAAACAGACCAGGTACAGTTTTACTAAAAATGAAAAGCAGCTCCAAGCTCTCTAGCTACTGCATGTTTTAATTTTTAACATACGAAGCATTTTTAAGAACTGAGCATTTAATTTAGGGAAATAAATTTACGGACTGCAAATAAGCACGGTGGGGAAGGCTTCTGCAGAAAAGAAAAGCAAAGCAGCCTACAGAATGGCAGGGTACCACTAATCTGGGCACATGAAGTGTGGCCAATATTAAGTATGTGATGAACAGTAGATAACCTGCCAGGAAACCAGTGAAACACCAGTATACAAATGGCAAAGGCCTAGCGGAACTTGAGGAGGGAACAAATGGTTTTCAGATGCATATATCACACTGGCCTGTAGTGACTTCCATATTGAGAGTACTAATATGTATCGTATCGGAATATTTGATATGATTATTTAGAAATAATCTATTACTGATAAGTAATGTCATTTTATACAAGGCTTGAGTGATATACACTTTTTCCTACATCTGGCAGAATTAACACATACTAGGAAACATTTCAGTTTCCAAAGTGTAATAACGCTATACATATTACATACACACATGTATGTGAGTTTTAGAAATGCTACAACATATTTATGTTTGTTACTTGGCAATGTTAGTTCTCCATTAAAAGTTTAATATTAAGATCTATTTTTTCAGGCATGTGTTAGGCCTTATAAAATAAGAGTTCTCTGATTAAATAAACTGTATTCTAATTACAATTTTTTTAAAAAACATTATGTTAAGTATAAGCACACAATATATGCATGATTTTTTTTTTTTCTGTTAATCTGTTCTTTTTCTTGGTGGCTTGTAAGTGATATTTTGTTTATTTTTCAGCACATCATATCTTAGGAATTGCAGTGAAGTACGGATTTTCCTTGTTTTCTCCAGTTAGCAACTCTGCATTGCTCTGTCAAAAGGAGAGACTGTCAAATCCAAGATAAATAAAAAAAAGCCTGCTTCCAATGCTGCAGGTTATTTTTAATTCAATATAGAAAAAATTAAATTTCTTCCCATTATATTTTCAGTCAGAATGTGCCCTTTAGAAATCCAGTGTTCTGACCAAAAACATTTTGCAGTTCAGAGCAGTTACTTGTACAGCCTCTTCTGGCAGCATAGCCTGTGTGCCAGCTCACAGGCTGGTTCATACTGGAAAAGAAAGGCTGAGTTGTTCATTTTCTGATGATGACCACATTAAGCACCTCCGAGTGACACTGTCCAGAGAAAAATGAAGAACTTAGTCTTCTTGTGCTGCTCAGCTGATTTGTACTAAACTCCAAGTCCAAATGATGGAGTAGGTAGACCTAATGCTATTTCTTTTTTTAGAGAAGAGGCACACGAAATTGCTTCTTTTCATCTTTTTACTTCTGCAATGGTGGTGAAGGTGGTCAGGATGGTGTAAAAAGTATGTCACTGAGGTTTCAGATGCCTTGGCAACTCCTGGGTTTCACGGCTTTAAAACAATTAACAGTTCTGCTGCCTCGTGACTAATCCAAAAAGATCGATTTAAAGACAATGCTCAGAAAAGTAGATGCCTGTTCTGCTAGTAACAGTGCGGACCATATACACAAACATTTTATGCAGATAGTGTGGAGACCAGGATCCCTCTGAAGGAAAGACAGATAGGTCACTTTGCAAAGGTCAACTCAGGCAGCCCAAACCAGCAGCCAGTTCCCAGCTACTGACTGTGCAGGTAGTCAGAGTGATCACCGTAAGTGATTCAACACATGCACACACTAATAGAAAATAGCAAAAAGGAAGGAGAAATTATAGGCATTATGAATATATGTTCAAATAGCCTGTTTAATTCAGGGCTTCTGAATGCTTATTCATCCCTGGAAAGTATTTTGAGTTGACATATACAAGGTGAACATACCTTAGACTGGGGAGATATGGGTGGCAAGACCTCTCCCCACCCCCAAACTCAAGAGCACACCCCCAGCCATCAGGCTTTAAAATATGCTGAAAACAAGCTTAGTGTGTCCCACCTGCTGAAGTCGAGCTGCCTGGGAGGCAGCAACATGTGAACTGTTGGTTCAGGCAAGAGACAAGGAGCCTAACTCCAGCCCTGAATCTGGGATGTTCTGCTCTGGTGGCTGCACTGTGTTATCCCACTTGCTGGGTTACTTCTGGTTTTGTCCGGCAATGGCATAGCCCCCAGGAGAAAGGCAAAGGCACTGAGCATGGGACCTCTCCCAGCTGCATGCCCAAACATACATCTATCCACAACGACACTTTCAAGTCTCTCTGGATAGCAAGGCAGGGCTCATCTGCCTTCCCAGGGGTGCCTCAGGGGACCTGGCCTTCTCTGGATCAAGGCAGCCTCTGCAGGAGCCAGGTGCTTTAGTGCCTGCAGCAGTCTGTGTTCCCAAATCAGGGCTCCTACCAGTCTTGACTGGTTTGAGGCATAGTGGTGTGTGACAGCACATTTTCTACACCATGCTCTCACCCACAGGCTACACGGGTTTGCCTGGAGACCCAGTTTAGCTGATCTGACTACGGGCACACATTTTGATCTTGGTAAGGGTCTTGACCTCCTAAATCAGAGTATAAACCTTACCAGGGTTGCTAACAAGGATTAGATAGGACAAGGTTTCAGCTAATAAAGGACAGTATTACTGCCTATGGTTTTGTCCTTAAACCATCACAGCAACAGCAACAGCCAAATACCTATGGTTCACAAACTGAACTCTGATATTCAGGCTAGTATTTCAGGAATCCAATACAGTAAATTCAGGATTCTGGCTTGATTATTTTAAAAATGTGATTGACCAACAATTTCAAATAGATCTGTATCATCTAGACTCTTCCCTAAGATCTGGGAGTATGTCAGATATGAAGTCTGTGTATGACTGACAATTAACACTAACTATCTAATGCACTTAACGGAATTTACACTGAGAAAAACTGCTATCAATTCTTTTACAGAAATGCCAGCACTAATACTTACATGTAATTTTAGGTTATGAATCAATACTTCATTTGTGATTATATCTGTGCATTTGCCCAGCAAAAAAAAAAAAAAAGAAAAACAAAACCTCGCTGAAATTAATTGTGAATAAGTTCCGAATAAGTATGATTACAAGAAGACTTCCCCTAATTCCTTGTAACTTCAGTTCACTGTTTATTTCTAGGTATCTCAAATCTTTGACTATTCACTGGAAATTCTGATTTTACTTCAGCACAATTTCCATCATTACCAATGAAAAGTGTAGGTGTGATAAGCTGTCAAACCACTTTGCTCTGCTTGTGGTGCTCATCCTATTAGCACAGCAAGTGTGAACAGAAACCACAGTGCCCATGGCTGTGGTTTTTCTAAACAACTGACGCTGGGAGGTGAGATTAGCAGGCAGGTGTTTGTGACAGAGAGATGTGAAGCAGAGTCTCCACTGGTACATCACCAATTGTAAGCAACCAGCTCTCTGGACGCCTGCCTTTCAGCAACACCAAAGGAAAACTGTTTTGACAGGCAGGCATTTTAAACAGGAAAGCACTTGTTTGGATAGTTTCCTTAAAAAAAAATCTTCACTGTGATTTTTCAGATGGAAGAACTCCCATAGGGTGCTCCTATGCTTGGGAGAGCTACCAGTCAATATCCACAAATCCACTGTATTAATCTCTCAGCTTAAATGATACAATTCTCCCTTATAGCAACATTCAAAAAAAACAGTCCTGAGACTACAATTAGTGTGCTGACTTGCTGTGGCTACTGCCTGTTGAACTGAGTAATTTCTTTTCCTGTTCCTTTCTAATCCCCTGCTTGTCTCCATATATATGCTGTTTCTTCAGCATGAGCTCTTCTTAAATCCAACTCCACATTTATGCTTTTTGGCACAATGTGTACAGTAAATATAAAAGTAAAGGTCAATAGTTCACTCCCTCTGCCATTACAAGAATTTACTTCCTGTGCTTCTCTGGTTATATTTAGAGCAAAGGCAAGAGTCCAAACTACTGTATTTTGACAACTTCCATTGAGTGTTAGATCACATATGCCATACCCTTAGATGGACCAATGGTGCTGTCCCAGACTACAGCAAACTCATATTTTGCTAACTTTAATATCTGCTATTTCACCTAGTGTGCAATGAAAGGTCACATCCAACATTACGAACAGTCAAAGGAAACATGGAAAAGTATTGCACAAGCTCATGAGAAAACTGTGCCTGTAGCACCATTTGAGACCCTCCAAAACATCTAAATGAGGCTGGCAGGTGTGACCATAATGTACAGGAGACCTGCAGGCTTCTGGGACAGCAGCTGGTGTCCAGGTGGGATACCCTAGGGCATCTAAAATGCTGCTATACAGATTCACAGATTCAGATAATTGAGCACAAGAAAAAGTGTACTCAAGCCACAGTAGCACTGGCCTTATTACCTTGACCCATTAACTTGATTTGGGTTACACTCCATCTTGATGGTGACTCTGGCCGGGGGCTGCGATAACCAGTCTTGCTGGGGAACACGTGGACTCATCTTTGATGTCTGCCCATATTCACTGGAGGAGGAGGCCGTCATCTCTGTCTTCGCAAGGTGGGGCGATCCGTAGGTGCACTCGAACAAAGACTGGTCTTCACTCACCACTGATAACGCTTCCTGCAAACCAGAGAAGGGAAGTCAGCATGTCCATGTGTCAGCACAGATTACAGTATCCCCCATGGAATAAAAGAGCTTGTCCACACCATGAGAAGATGAACAGCTGGTCACTTGCTTAAATGTTTGTTACTTTTTAAGCACACCACTGCTGTTGGTGAAGGTGCAGACTCATGGTGTCAGAATATGGCAGGAGGATAACCTCTGCCCTGGGAATACTCTTCCTACCAGCGGCTGAGAAGACGCACCACAAACACACACTACTAAACACTTAAGAATAGGGGCCAGGAGCTGGGAGGGAGGAGAGGGTAGGATAGGCAGAGAAGTTCAGGCCTCTGGCATCCCAGGTAGGTATGTGAAGGGCCAGATCTGCTGGGGGCGTAAGCAAGCTGCCATTGCTGCTTTAACTGCCCCTGCAAGAAGTGACTGAAAGCCAGGCCTTGCTGACTCACTGGGAGCTCCTCTTCCTTCCTCTGGGACTGAGGCCAAGTACCTTCTGGACAGAGAGCCGAGACAGCTGAGCGCAACTTCTGATCCAGGGACCCTACACTTTCTGCCAGCATCCACTGCTGGTTTCAGTGGAGATGCCCACCACCAGACCCAAGAGGACATCGTGCCTACCAGCCATCTCTCACTTTGTGACAGCAACCCTTCCTGGCAGGCCTGCCAGCCCAGCATCTGGCTCCGACAGCTTGGGAAGGGCCTCCCCAGCCACTTTTCCTCACCGTGGCAGCACTGCACTATGGCGCTGGAGGGTGACAGGGTTCACCAGGTCTCTAAGTGGCTACAAAAGCAGCCTTCCATGGAAAGTCTCCTCTCCAGTGGCTACCTGGGGTGAACATGGCTCATAAGAGTGTAAATGGATGGCAACCCAAAGCATGGCTCCTTTCTCCCACCCTGGCACTATGGCTCTGAGATGAAATGGAGCAGGGGTGCAGCCTGACACCCGCCTCCTCACCATGTGGCCCTTGCAGGCAGCCAGAGAGTAAGCACCAGCACTGTAGCGCACCAGATGACAGCAGTCATAGAGGTGGCCAGCTGGCTATGGCTGGAGGTGCAGGGGCCAAGGATAGGGGTGCAGGGGGAGGAGTCCAAGCCAGATTTGGGCCAGGGTACTCCACGCGTGACCACACCCTTGTGAGGCAGTGTGTGTGGGCTTGCTGCACTGCTAGCCCTGCCACTGACAGACAATGGGAGGATGATAAAACCCCTTGGCCCTATCAGTGGAGGAGGACACAGTGGAGAGGGGTGACAGCAAAGAGACAGAGTGATGAGAGTCCTCCAGCTCTGGGAAGTGGGATGGCTGCTGCAATCTCCTACCTTCCCCAGCTGCTGAAATAGGTCCTTGCACAAGCTCCAGCAGTTGCATGCTAAAAATCAGGCATTCTATTTACTTGTTTTAAGGGGGTATAGACTTATCATTCTTTTTATTTGCCTGGTTTGTGAGCCCTCAGGGTGCAGTCTGTTAATATTTATAGTTTTCTCTGCAACCACAAGGGCTGCAACATCACTTTCTTCTTATTACTTCTCATGAAAATTGAGATCACCCCTTAATCGCTGAACCTGGGGAATGGGATCTCAAGCAGCCCTCCAAATACCACGAGACTCGTGGCTGAATCACTAACACTAATGCTTCCTGCCATAGGCCAGGATGAAAAAATCAGACAGCAATCCACATAATTTCATTATTGCCATTCAGATGCTGTTTGAGTGTAAACATCACTACCAGGCTATCACCATTAATATTAACTCTCCAGTTAGCACCCCTGCTTTGCACGCTCTTTCTTCAACCTGTGCCCAGGTACCAAACTGCTGTTTTTCTGGGTCTCTGGGAGTGTGAATGTGCTTCTGTGAGACAGGAGGGATGACAGAATAACATCTCTGCTTTTTTGTGGGTCTCTGGCCTGCTAAAAACTCCTGCTGTTGGTGGTCTGAAGCTTTTCTGATGAGCCATTTCTGGGAAAGCCTGCAGTCAGCTCTTGCTTTTCAAGGAGGTGTGGGGTAGATGGCTGCTGGTCCCTTGCTCCCCAAAGATTGCTCCCTGGCTAGACTGTGCTGAGAGACAGCAAGGGGACTAGATGGCTTGGATGGTAAAGTAGCAGGGATCATATCACAAGAACTAAAGAAAGAAAACGTTACACAAGAAGGAAAATAAAAAGTTCTTTCTCAGCAGTCCATGGCAGTTTTTAATGGAAAAAATTAGATTTAGAGATATATAATATATACACACAGAGTGTGGCCAGATGATCACAATGCATCTCACTCCTGAGACGATTTACTGCACAGTTTCCTCTTTTTTGTCACACTGTAATGTGTGACATACGAGCTAACATATGAGCCAAAGAACATGCAATTAAATGTTAATTTTGGAAGAGCTAGCTCCAGTAAAGTGTGAATTATACAGGAGAAAGCAGACACAGGATTGCAGATACATCAGACAGAATATTATTTTGCTCTGTAAACCTTTTACTAATAGATCTTTTCAAAACCAGCATCAAAGACTATATATTGGATATATTTCTTATCCTCCCACACATAAGTGAAACAGAACAAAATTATTCTGGTTCCTATTAAACTTGATTCCACCTGATATAAGTTAATTTAGGAATACTTAGGGTAAATATAAATGTAAACAAAAAACCTTGGGGTTTCTATTTATTTGCATTACTAATGACAGTAAATATTGCTTGTGCTATGGATGCTTATTATGTTGCACATAGAAGGAGAGTACATACATTTTAACTTCCTGAGGAGTACAGCAAATGCTGGAAATACAAGCCAAATTAGTAAGGGTTGTATGAGCATCTAAAAGACTATGGCAAAACCAAGACAAACATAAATGAACCCAAGAGACAGACTCAGACTTCACATTTCAGGAAAAAATGCCTAGTTATTAATGGAGAAAAAGTTAAATTTGCTAGCCTGAGTTTTGTTCTGATTTAATAGCACACACTCATCTGTACTACATCCTGCTAGTTATCAGTTAGTGCATGCTGACAGGTCTTTAAAGGCTCTGTAGGAATAACTGAGTTTCTGCCAGCTTTGCAGACTCTTGGGTTGGTCCTTATGTGGAAGACTCATTAAAGTGTTCTCTTCAGTAGAGAGTATCTCTGACATTTTACTTCAAGTCCTCACTGATCTTTGCTGGTCTGTCTTGGAGGACAGTATGACATGTATCACCCCTCCCTTAAGCACATTACAAAAACTGAACTGGCCATCCAAGCTTTTGCATAATTTTGAGGAAGCAGCATAACTACAGAACATAGTCTAAACTAGAGTTAGCCTTATTTCCTCCTTAACCATCTTTTCTCCTTGCACTGAAAGTGATACTGAGGTTTCAGTGTGGGAAACATGGAAACTATGTTTAGCATCTGTTCTGCTACTCCTCCTGTCAGCCAGGACTCAGGCAGTCATACTTACTGTCCCCTCCTTCAAATGCAATCAGGACCATTGATGTCAATTTACCAGCAACTGCTACAGGTGACATATGTGGTCCTTGCATATCCTCACACACAGGGAAAAGTTTTCTGCAACACACAGGTATGAGCTGTGTGTCCAGGGTTGGCAACTGCCGCCTTTCTTCCTCACAGTGTTATTAAAAGGTAAAGATTTCTGGTCCAGGCTGTTCTGAATCCACCGACCTTGCAAGACAGAGTGATGCTGAACAAACGGAGCTCATACAACCTCATATGAAACTCATACTGTTGTGGGAAAGCAGAGAAATAGCATCAAGAAATAGAAGCATTTCTCAGCTATACAAGAATGTCTGATAAGTGGCATAATTTTGTATTTCCCCAAAACAGATAGAAAATGTCCTTCAGCTGCTCCTTACATACATAATTTCATCTTGTCTTTCCTCAATTTCTCTATATTAATTAAAGTCTTCAAGCCTTAACCCTATGTAAGCTGTGAAACAATGGCTTAATAGTGTAATGGCAAACTAGTGTACTGAAGAGCTGACAGAAAGCAATATGAGTATTTGTTTCTACAATATAGGGACTTAAAAATGTGTTTTCTGCTATAATTCTAAATGCAAGCTCCTGGACCAAATGTAATATAAAACTTGTCAGCAATCACCATCATGCAGAATAGCCACATGGTCTGGCCACATATAAACGTAAACAACTATTAATACTGATGATGTTTGGTATGGGATTTTTACATATGGATGCCAGTTCTATTTCGAATAAATACTTTTTATTACTCATTTACATGTTAATCTTTTTTTCTCACCCATACACTGTTTCTGGGGCAGCTTGGCAAGTGGAGTAAAGCAAGGTAAACATTAAAAATATATAAAATAGATGCTTCATAAGGCTCCTTTCAATCTTGCAAAGTTTTGTACTTTTATGGTAATAATTTTTGTAATAGATGGGTTATCTTTCTGGATTTTGCATGACAATAACATTTTCTCATGACATCTCAGAAATGAAGCCTTTCACTTCTAGTAACCAGTGTTAGGGGTAACGTAAAATGAAGAAAGCAACATGTACTGCTTAGAGTGGCAGATGGGAAAGGTCTGTTATGAAAGTCTGTGAAGTAAGGCTGTTGGTAATATTATCTGAGGTCCATATTGGACACGTATTCTCTTCATTTCATCTTCCTTTCTCCACGTACTTCTTCTCATGACATCACCAGCAAAACACAAAAATCTGTTCCTTCATTAAGGTTCTTTTATTTTTTAATCACTTGTACTATGCAAAACCTGGCTTCTCACTTGAACTTTCCGTGCTAATGATAAAAGAACAAAATGTCTTCTCTATTTGGTTTTGACTTACACTTCACTGATAAGTTAAAAAAAAAAAGAATAACAGACTGACAAATTTGTAGAACAATAGGTACAGCAACGCCTTTAAAGTAGGCATGAAGTCATTAGGACAAAGGTGTTTACTTAATCAAATGCAAGATTACTTGGCCTAGAAACATGAAGTTACAGGAAATGTGATTGAAGTAGTTCCCATCAGAAGAAGTATATGCAAGCTGACCTATCCTTTATATGCAACGTCAGGAACTGAAGACAAAAGACTTTTTCTCCTAAAGCTTGATCAAACTTAAGAAATGGTCAAAGAAGACAATAAGGTATGCAGTTTAGCGTAATTTGCTTATGCTGAACGTTAATGGGGAAAAAAACACTGCAAAACAATTTTAAAATAATCTTTGGAGGCCATTCTAACATGGTGATGCTTTTTCCCAAGTTAATTCTAATTAGGGACACGCCGGTTTGTGTGCGGAATATATTTGTGCACTGTCCCTCCCTGTCATTAACCCAGCTCCCACTTTAGATCTGACACCATTTCTATTCATTTGTACAGCAATTAAATTTTATCATGTCTCCAGGTAGTAGTACACTCATGTGTATGTATATATATATGCATCTCAAAATATTCAGATCTGTTTTTTTTTCATTTCTTCAAATATTGCCATGGTTTATTGCTTAATCCCTGTAACAGAAAAGGTTAGATCTTTTATATCTGCATTGGCTATCCAAAATCTATCAAGTGATTTGCTGCTCAGAAAGATGCTTGAAGAACTTTGAAAGTCAGGAACTTACAGGCCAAATCCGAGCTGGCAATACCACACCAGTATGATGAAAAACATTGGCCACAAACCAGCAGGACACTGGGCAAGAACTACACGTAAAGAGAAGGATGCATGAGGAGAGACAAATACAGCAACAAACCTCTTTGTTAAGTTGAGAGATGCTACAGGCAATAAAATGCATTTATTGTTGTGGAGTCATCTTGTGGCATTAGCACTGCCACACTCCATAATGAACCTGCTATTCTTGACTATGAAGGACTTGCAGTAACACTGCAATCAAAAACTTTTAATTACTTTTGCATTAATGCATGCATAAATGTGTGTCATTGCATTTATATAATCCATTTTGACACCATTTTTATGGTATTTTGCCTCATTAATGCAAACAACTTTTATTTCTTCTCTAATCTCACTTCAGGATAATAAATACGTAAGCACAAGCTTAGACCTCCACACAGCCACAATCCATTCTGACATAGGCTGTTTCCTATCACTTGTTACATGTTTACAGTTGGCCAGAAAAATTCTCAAATCTGTGAAGAATCCTGACATACTGGGACTTATTTTCATTTTAAATTAGACAAAAAGCTGTTATATGAAAACTTTCACAAAAACATTTATTAAAAGGATGAATTGTAAAGCACTGGCGTGTGCTTTGCAGATGTTAAAACACTCTAATATGCAGTTACATTTGGAAAGGACCTGCATTTTCTGAGGGAAGATTGTTCTGATTAAGACCATTCAATTAGCTCTACTAAGTGTTTCCATGCCTTCTTTGCACTCAGTATCCCTTGTATTGTTCATAACAATTGTTACAGAAATTGTGTGCAATTAATTTACATACAGTTGCAACTGAAAGAATGAACAGGTGAAAGTGTGCAAGACAGCATGCAGTATGCACCTTGATACAGCCACTCCAGACTTTACCAAGTCACTCTTCTCACTTGGTACTCTTCTTTCTATTCCTTCTCAGACTGAATCTTGTGATGTAGGATGCTGTTTATCTGGAGTGAAAGCCTAATTTCAAACAGGCCAGGAATGTCATTTCCATGCTGGAACAGAGAGCACACAGGAGGCTGGACACCAGAACCTCCCAAAGCAGTGGGCAGTCTTCCAGGCTGAAACTCTGCTCTGCTCACGTCTGCAACAAGCATCACTGCATGATAAACCAAGCTGCGGTTGAACTGCTTAAAGAGCTTCGAGCCTAAATTTGCAGTCTTGCTTTAAAGCCAAGACTTTTAGCCTTAGATTCATTGCATCCAGCAATAATCAGTGAAAAAAAAAAAGACAAACGATTGATGTTTTAGCTTGCTATAGATTATTAATCATGATGCTCTTACAACTCTTCTGAGCATTTGCAAAAGAAGTGGTTTCACAAGATATTCAATATGGTGTGCGGAACATACTGGAAAAGGTTACTACTTAAAATGCAGTCACCTGAGTCAGGAATTGCAGTGCACATCTGGAATATGTTTTTCTTCTAAATCTCTGAGTCTTGGATTCATTAGATCAGACAAAAATCCACATATTGTATTCATGAGAGAGTTCAGGAACAACAAAAAGCCTTGGCAACTACAAGATAGGAAAGACAGATGTTGTCCTCACCTCCACCCATAAGAATGTTACTGCCAGCTCAGCTAACATCCTCCACCTATTAGCAAAGAGCACTTGGATAGTCCGTGGTAATCCAAACACAGGCCTGGTGCTGCCACTTATCTGATACCTTCACCTCTTGCTGAGAAAAATACAAAGGATGTTTGGAAGCAAAGGAGAGCCACTGCCACAGTCCCACTTGAATAAAGGAATAATCAAGGATCCATCAAAATGATGTTATGAAATTGCAGACTAGATTCATTTCTGGGACAAAACAGCAGATGTTTATGGACTGGTCCTTCAGCCCTCCTTGTGTAAGTCAAGGCTTCTCTTGGCTTCACTAGGGCTAGTAATGTGAGCAGAGGCTTCATGGCTAAGCCCAAAGGTTTTACATTCTGTGTCTTAAGGAACAAAATCTGAGACATTATAAATTCAAATGTAGACTGTGGTGCCTTTTCATAATTTCTAATACATAGACTGTCATTGCTGAAATGTCAGCAAACCCTATTTTTGCCCAAGGTATTTTTGTCACCTCCTTTCATCATAGGGCAATCTTTGTAGCACCAGGCATTCAACATCAGGCCTCTAAGTGCTTCATAAAATAAAAAAAAAAATCACTCTTATACTACTGCAGATAGTGTAACTTTGGTAAGAATGACTGAAAATGTGTCTTGGCTTAGAAAACCTATCTTTCATGCTAAGTTCATGACATATTTCAATTGCCCTGCATCTCACACACTGAAATTATCACACTGAGTAGAGGTGATGAATCACTAACATCCAGAGATCAAGAAATGTCCATGAGCATCTGATTAAAAGAGCTGCTATTTCACAATCAATTATTTCACCTGAAGTCTTTATCTGACAGTGACGCGTAAATGAATAGTTTAACCTGAAACCAAGAGTTAATAAATAGAACTCTTTCATACACGTCATGTGCCCTGGTCACCAACTAAGCAACGCAGCAAGCTTGATCAAATGCAATGATGAAACCTTCTGTCCTGCATGCATTGAAGTACACGTTCAGTGCCTGAGTGACAAGACAGGCATGCCTGGAAGCACAACCACTGAAGAACTGCACCAATCCTTTCAATGAAAGCAAACCTCAAAAACCACAAGACCCTATCGAAAGACCTTGGGAACAAAGCAGACAATCTGGTGCTACACAGTAACGAGTCTGGTTCCATTTTTCCTTCTGCGTGAGCAGAGTGCTGGTAAACTACTTACAGGCTGAGACAATACCAGGCTTTATTTATTGCACCAGTAGCTGAACAAGCAGGGTTAGGTGGCTGCAGAGCTGGAGCACAATGATCAGCTGGTCTCAGAATACATATTCCTGAATGATTATGTCAACCTTAATTCAGCAGTGCTAAAAACAATACAATTGTATCCTGCAGATTGTATATTGTATATGCATTTTTAAATAAATTGTAGTTTTGTAGGCTTATTTTTAGCACTTCCATCCACATAAAGAGCTGTAACACTGACTTTTGAATGACTATTTTTTCAGTCAATACAATAGACATTTCTTTTCGTCTTGATAGTATTGTCAATTATGAACTTAGAAAGCTTGATGTTTTTTCCTCCTTCATGTTTGGCTTTTAACTTCTTTGGCTTCAAAATGCCTAGAAAACTGGGAAAACTTGGATGTGAAACTCCTTTTCATTTCTGCCTCTGCAACAGGACCAGCCTGTTACTTCTACCTTGCTCTTCTTACATAAGATTTTATCAACCTGAATGAGCAGCCAACCTTCTCCTTTGTTAAAAAATACGAACAACTTGGGTTTTTTTCCAGCAACATTTCAAGCAAAGATTTCTTTGGCAAAACAGATGGTAGGTTTGTAAAGTGGTCCACAGCCCAGTCGGAAGTGAACGGAGGCTGTATGCCACATCTGCTATGAACTTTTGCTAATAGATTGAAATAATATTGGAAAAGAGTCTTGGGACCGAAACAGCTGTACAAAACAAGACACCAATCCCATTCTAGGCATGCAATCCTATCCACTCTGTGTTTTCTCTTGAAATCTTTAGCATCACAGACAGCCCCAGCAGTTTGAATGAGATGTCTTCAATTGCTGTATGTTTATTGGACTTGGTCATCTGTCCAGAACTGAAAGCTTTGCTTGAACTGCACTGCCACTCTGGTTTTGGTAACTTTATTGAGAAAATTCTTAACATAAAGATGATTTTTTTCTGCCTTATTCAAAAGTTTTATCCAGTGTTATCACAAGAGGGTAACATTTGCAGCTCTTTTTCCTACTGTTTTAGCCCAAACTACAAGATTATACATTACATCTATACTAAGTTTAATATTTGTTAACTGTGGTGGGTTGACTCACCACATATATATTTGTATATATAATTATATATGCCCATTATACAAATATATATATACACATAAGTATATGTACACAAACACACATTTTTAGATAATCACATCCTCAATCTCTGAACAAATTTTAAAGTAAAAATAATTCGGGCATTAAAATACTTTTCTGTAAGACATACTATGTACCAAAGGCAAACTCAACAGCAAAGTGATGAGAAATGTATAGGAAGAAATGAAGAGATCTTTACAGTCATTGCATTAATGAAAGAATTAAATACCAGGGGTAAAACTGAAAACAGCATCCAAATTTGTTTCCTTTCCAATGAACCCTTGGTTTTTATGAATGCCTAACAGCATTAGGGAAATAACACTTGGACGATGGCCATGAACCGAACTTCTGGGTGACCCATCACTTCCCTGATGCGCCTCTGTGCATGGTGCTTGTGCACGTGCGCACATGTGTGTGTGGCTGTGATGAACAGGTCGCTCACTTTGTGGTGGGAAACACTGCAGTAATGGGGCATCTTAGCTCCACATGGAATATGAGCTACCCCAAAGACATTGCAGGAAACCTAAAGGGTGTCCACTGGGCGTGTTACATCTGATTGGTCCTCTCAAACCAGCAGCCAGGCACAGCAATCAGCCAAGAGGGGCAACCATTCTCGGGCATCTGGAGAGCTGATTTCCTACCCTCTGGTGCTGGAGATCCTCTCATCTGCTGCTTCAGACTGACAAGTTCTCAAATGTTCACCTACATTCACCTTCATTTACATTTAAAATTCTCATCTTCCTATTTAGAGAACATTCTTACACTCAACATTCATTAAAGTAATTTCCTTCTTTGATAGTTTTTGCAAACATCGTTTAAGCCATCATTATTTGTAAGGAAGATTTGATTTACTTCCAAATGTGTTTCTCAATATTTTTGACTGACCTCTCTGCATTAAGTAACTGGAATTATGCTATTGCTTTTTAAAGATTCACTACATTAAGAGTGCTCTCCATTTTTGCACAATATTGTAACAGAAAATCTTTTGTTTACATTAGTCTCCCTTCCTTTTCCTCAGCCACCTTTCATTTTGGATCTTCCATGTATACATTGACTATATACATATATGGTATTATATGCTTCTCACGGTATTCCCCATTTCATGAGCATATGGAATATTGCTCAGATGGGTAATCTTTCTAAATTCAGAATGAACTTTCCAAGTATGCCCACTGTATATGTAAAATATGACTTCCTGTCATGATAACCTTTACAGTGTATAGCCTAACATACTTTCCTATAATTGTTTATAATGAATATCTTGATTCATACTTCAGCACACGTTATTTTAGTAATTTGCCACAAAACATGACTAATGAAATTAATATGAGATTGAATGTCACAGTCATTTCTGTGTGTGCAAAGATTAACACAAGAGAGTGCTTAGTAAAACAGCAATAAAGTTAAGTACATGCTTATGTTTAAGCATATTTAACCCGCTCTGCTGCGCCAGTATAAAGTAAGGGTATTGTTGTTTTAGCTCATACATTAACTGTGAGATCAGTAAAAGAGAATGATATAGTTTTAGACATATTGCAGTTGGAGAGGTAGCCAAACCCAAAAGATCAGAAGAAAAATGTTGTTTCATACATATGACGAAGGTTGGAGTGAAAATATTCTTTGTTTTTCCCAAAAAAACCCTCACAAAATACCAGAACAACAAGAAGAAATCCCACATACATAAAAAAAGCTTTGTGACACTCAAAAAAATTTAATCCCAAAAAAATTTAATCCCAATGACACCTGTGGTTTTATTTTTAAATTGACTTCTTAATTCTTTATTTAAGCAATGTTTTTCTAAAAGAAAAATACATCCAAAATGACAGAATTTAAACACTACTTTTAGAAAATATACAACTTTTTTTCCATTCTTTTCCCCCTTTTTAGGAGAACTGCCTCACAAATTCAACCTTTACCTTTATTGTGCAACCTGTAACTCTGTAACCATCTGTTCTGCTGGACCTAGTATGCAGCAGAAACAACTTGTGGCTCATTTTTAATTGTAGATGTGAAGAAGAAAAGGAAAATAATGATATGGCAACAAGAAATATCCCAAAGTTCTTCCCTGTAGCAGTATCTTCCTCTGAACTAGTGATTACCAACACTATCACTCTAACTAAAACCATGCCCTGTAGCTCTGATATTGACTGTATTTTTCAACGACACCAACATTAGCTCCAGAAGGACAAACAAGGCCACCTGCTTCCATTGATGAAAAGCAAACTAAGAAAGTCAATGCAAATGCAATGCAATCTCAAATCCAGAACCCAGAGGTCTGCTTTTACTACAGCAATAGAAACCATTAAGATGCTTTTCCCCAAATCTTGCTAGTAAGACCAGGAGTTTGATAGGCATTACTATATGAAATGAAGTGTGGATGCAAATCTTCAGATATGTTAAAAGAAAATATTTTTATTTAATTTTCTTTGGATTGTATTGAAAAATGACCCCCGAAATGTCTTAATATACTGTATGCTATGCCTTCAAACATACAGGAGAGGTATGCTGGCTGTTTCTCTTTTATTGTTTCCCCAAACAAACCCATTTCCTACAAGCTGTTCCCATATCTTTTGTGCCACATCCAGCTTCCCAGAAAAACAGCAGGAAAACAAAGTGTGAACTCAAAACAACCCATTTCCACAGAACAATGTGCCATAGCAAGGAGGGAGCCAGCGATGGGGGTTGGAGCTGGGGAGGGGGGAAAGAGAGAGCAGGAGAGAAGTTGTTTTGGTGCTGCCAAGGGACTTAAAGAAAAAAAAAAAAGAAGGAGGAACTTTTAAAAGTCAGGGAGAGGAAGAGTTGTGTAACTGTAAATATGCAACAGGCAAGTTGCCAACTATTTCAAAGGATCTAAGGTTTCAAAATCATTGAGAAGGCTAACTGATTTGCACTCTGGGTTTTGAGCTTCCAGGAACACCTTGATATGTCTGAGAGTCAGAAACTACCATATCTTTTTATAGACTACTCAAGCCATACTTGGTCATAATTTCAAGTTGAATCAGTAAGGAATGTAAACAGACACCGTTTAAGCTTCTCTGCAATCTAATACAATGAAAGCATGGACTAAATAAAGCAAAATTATACATGTTCCATAAGAAGGGAAAACCAGATGATCATGTTGATTTAGTTCCTGGCTGACCTAAGCAATGTCCAAAGTTCCAGTACTCATTAAACCAAGAAAACCCATACACTTAACTCCCATACGTATAATACATATCACTCATTGAGACACATATGTTAAAAGTCAATGATAAATGTCACCATGCCATTTTAAAATCTTGTTTCCTCATTTGGCTTGTCAAGGATATAAAAGCAGAAAGAAAGAATAAAAGTAAGTAAGGAACAAATTATTTTAGCTTTGTTGTCCATGACAATTATGCAAGTAAGAAAAAAGCATTTGTAGAATCAACACCACAACTGGAAATCTTTTAGCCAAATCAAGAATCTGACCAGCTTTGAAATCTTTGGGTGGAGAGATACTGTTTTTGCAGTGAAAAAATGTGGTTCCTTTATTTTTTTCTGTTGGTAAAAGATACAGAAACACACACTTTGCAATCACTTGTGATTAAAAGCCACAGTCCAGAACTCTACCATGTGTCAGCAAGACTTGGCAATACCATGAAAGGTGTACTCCACAGAGAAGGAGACATGGGGCAACACTCATAACACGATGTGCTGACTCCCTACTGTGGACTTCAAAACTGCCATGGTACTGCAGCAAAAAGGACCTTTCAAATGCCTCCATAGCATTTATTAGCCATTAATGTTATGCAGTGCTGGATGCAAGAAAGGAATGGGTTTTGCTATCTTGGATGGAACTAAGGCAAAGCACTAGACAGACCTTGTCACAAAATGCTTGCAGCTAACACAGAAGAGACACAAGTGGAGGGAAACAGATACGAAGCACAAGTGCATAATGTGACCAGTGTGACTGTCACAGTTGTGCCAGAGGTTATTATTCCATTTGAATGAGCTATGCAGAAGATAATAAAAAATGGAAGGCTACTGTGCAAGGCAGGCAAGAATTGGAGTGGAGGTGAAAAGACGGAGGAAGGGGGAAGGAAGAGCAGAGAGCTATTCAGCACAGTCTGGAGCAAGCCCAGCTAAAACCATACAAACGACTCAACTCTGTCTGGGCTCCTTCTGCAGATGCTTTCTTTGGCTTTACTCTAGCTCTCTCCCTCTCTGTGTCAACATCATGGTGGCAAGGGGGAACCTAGAGGGATCTCTCCACTTTTAGATGCCCTTTGATGACCCAGGACCATCCCTGAACCTCACAGTGAGAAGAATATGCACGAGCAAATGTAATGTGCAATACTGGTGGTGCCCTCCTGCACCCACCCATCTGCTGCAAAATCTCCCTGCTATAGATACCTGTGCAGGGTGGGAGGGAATATCCCTGCAGGCTCCTGCTGGGGCAAATTCCCCAATGGAGCACACCACACCAAAGGGAAGATGGCTCTCATCTCTCATGTGCAGAATCCTCCTGCCTTACTGCAACGCTGGGACTTGGCTTTTGATAATGTCAGGAATTGCCAACAGCTGAGGTAAGCCAAAGGCAACTGTAAGTTGATAAGAGCACTTGACATGAGAGCAGGAAGGTGGGCTTTTTATGTTTTATTTCCCCTCTGAGAGCCTGACAGACTGAAGACTGGAATTTGACCAAGGAAAGTCTTAAGGCTTTCTTAATCTATCATTTAATTCACCTGGAACACATCCAGTTAATGAGGCTTTTGTAGTTGTGGGTGTTCAATGCATTTGCAAGTCAAGCAAATAATTATGATTCACATATACATGTAGGTGCCCAGCCTCAGGTATCCGTGTCTGAACTAGGCATCTGTTCAAAGCATAAATTTCTCAAGACTGTAATTCTGCATTCAGCCAAATACAAACTGATTACTGAGGATTTCAAAGACCAATTTTACCAAAACAAAATTATTATTCAATGTCAACTAATTTGCTCCATCAGAGTTAACAGAAACACATAATTGGTTTTACCAAGAGAACACTGACTCGTCTGAACATCTTTTAAATAAATAAAAGCTTTCTTATAAGATACTTCCAGTATGACTGAAATCTAAAACAGGTCTTCAAAAACCAACTCAAATGGTAGAATACATTCTTCACACCAGCTCTCCTGGGGCTTCTTAGCAGTAGGATAAACCTGGAAATCACAGTGTAGTTTCTTTCTGAGCCAGCTGAGTTTACAAATATTCTTACATGAACCTCTGATATGTTATGCTAAGCCTTCTGCTAAATGATCTGCCCCACAAACGATTACGTGTGATAAAGAGAATGTATTCAATGTGTATGAACCAACCTCCTTGCATATTATTTCCACAGTTGTGCTGGGACCACCAGAAGCACCACATCTCCTAGGGGAGAGTGACAACTCGCTCTGCCATTTGCTAAGTACAAGGCAGGTAGGGGAAGGGCTTGTCTTTGCCCAGACACAACTTGCCTGAAAAGTACAGCGTTCCCTCATTGCAGAGGGCAGCACATCCACTCCGTCAGTGGTGATGTCCCAAAGGATGGCAGTAGCCTTTGCACAGCATCTCTGCCAGGTGGCAGCTGAAGAGTGCAATAAAGCTCACTGCTTGAGCCCTGTCATATTTAATAAGGGTCTTAAAGAACTTCTTTAATAAGATCAGGGTCTTTGCAAAAAAGAGAGTCTTGTACAACTGCACACTGTTCTGTAAAAGCATATGCAAATTTTTAGCTTGTGCTTTGGGCTGTGGATTCTCTGTGCATTTGTCTAATTCACAGGATAATCAGGAAATTTTGGTGGTGTTTTGCATAGGACTTCTTTGCTTTGCAAAGCTAGACTTTTTTGGAAGTCTAGGCCTCTGTTCTCCTTTGCTTGTCCACATTCTCATTTATTTACATAACTCTGGTGATTGTAAATGGTCTCTGAAGTACTGGAGATTACAGTTTATACTCACTGTCATGAAAATTCAGAGTATAATTACTTTGTTTTTCATTTCTCCTAGTGTCGCTTGTATACTAAACTGATAGGTTCAAAAAGTCTAAAAATTTTTCCTCCTTAGGAAACCTCATGACTCAAAGTACTTCCTTGACAGATTTTGTTTTCCCATTTTTCACTTTGTTTTTTTCAGCAGTGACTGGCACTGATTATTATTGCTTAAGTTGCTTATGCAGTAGTCTGTAAATTATTTTGAAGCAAATTGCATTGTTCCTGCTCCTGCTCAGCATCTAGTTTAAGTGTTATTATCAAACTCAGAAGTTTCATTTTGAGCATCATCCCAATCCTATTTACTTTATCTTATCTAAGACTTAAAAAGAGTTAATTCTGAGGATTTATCAAGCTTCCTTTTTAACAACAGTAGTTGCCAACTTTCATGATCCTACTGAACCTTAGGTTCCTTTGAACCTAAATTCTAGTGTCAGCTGAAAACATAGAACTGTAGATTTTCATTACAGCTAAAAAAAGGTAAATTTCAAGGTTTAAAAGGCAGATAAGAAGACAATCAATATAACATATATTATCTCTTGTAATTCCATGGTATTTAAGCTCAAGTCATCATCTCATGGATTCTGAATTCTGAGTATTTTTAACTAACAAAAACTGTAATATTATTTATTGTCACCTTAATTTCAATATTGTATCCCACTGCTCTCTACCTCCACCTTAAAACTTTAATATAGAATATTCTGCAACATATTCCCCTCTCTTCTTAGTCAACCTCTCTTCTTATTCAAGAATTTATCCAACTCCTCCTCTTTTCACTAAGGAAAGGAACAGAAGAGAAGCTAGGGGGAAAAAAAAGGGAAGACAATGCCTTGGGGCTCACAGACACTCCACTTAATGCTGACCTTTCTCAAGCAACCTAGCAGCCCCCTCAAGTGATCCTCTCCAGTGTAATAAAAGCCTTCAAGCCCACTAAATTCCAGTATTTGGAGAGAAAATTACTACTAAGATATATAGAAGTGCATAGTCTTTACCTGTGATATTACAAACATTGAGTATTTCTCGGTTACTAAAAAATGAGCTGAAGCTTTTTGTCAGTTATTTTACAGAAAATATCTTCCTCCAGTAGGTTAGACTGCCAGCTTTATTTCTTTGCAGCTTCAGGAGTAAAACTTAACATTGGACATCTGATGGCAAAAATCTACCTGAATCCCAGCTTACAATCTAGAAACATGACCAGAAATGGGTTTGACTCATTATTTTTATTAATTAAAAAGGCACCCTAACATTTCAGGTTACTGAGGGTTCATCTGCATCAGACCCTTAGACAAGGTATTCGTTTAGTGCGAGATCACCTCTGCACATAGGATGAGGTCAAGACCTAAGCAGTACTAACACCACATGCAATCTCTTAAGTAGCAGGTAAGCAATGTCCAGGTGGTGTGTATCGTTCTTCTGCAGGGTCTCTGTCCTGTGATGAGTTCAGCGCTTTTACGTGAAGTGTTCAAAGTTTTTAAGTCAGGCCTCAGAAATACCTGACAAGTTGCATCCCAGAGTCCTGGAGGAACTGGCTGATGTAGCTGCTAAGACACTCTCCATGCTATTTGAAAAGTTATACCAGTCAGGTGAAGTCCCTAGTGACTGGAAAAAGGGAAACATCGCACCCATTTTTATAAAGGGTAGAAAGGCGGCCACTGGGAACTACCAACCTGTCAGCCTCACATCTATGCCTGGGAAGATCATGGAACAGATCCTTCTAGAAGCTCTGATAAGGCATATGGAGGCCAGGGAGGTGATTCGAGACAGGCAGTATGGCTTCAGAAAAGGCAAGTCCTGCCTGACCAACCTAGTGGCCTTCGATGATGGGGTGACTATGTTAGTGGACAAGGGAAAAGCTACAGATGCCATCTCTCTGAACTTCTTCTTCTGGACTGTCCTCTGCCTGGACTTCCATTCTCTGGACACAGGCAGCCATAGTTAGTTGCACTTTTTTTATCTGACACTATGTCATTGATACTCATGTGAATAAAAAGTAACACAATACCATCAAATGAAATCTCTGAAGAGTTTAAAAGGGAACGGCTACTACTCTGCAAAACAAAAACAGCCTCTGTTTCTGTGTATTAAAGGTAGGAGAGAAAATACAGGAGAAGTTTTGCAAGACTGCAGTTTTCTAGCATTTCAGTTGGTTATAACTACAGGTTTGGAGGAAGGTATAAGAAAGAAGTGTACAGCAAAGCCACTTTGCCCAAATTGATCTCCTGTGTGACCATCTTTCTTCAACTTTCACTTACATTATTTTACTAAACAAAGACTTTTCCTAAGGAAAAAAGATCTAACCACTTTCAATTTTTCTTACTTCTTCTGGAAAGGTAGTATTGACTAAACAGGGTTTTTTTCATATCATTGAAAGCAGGTAAGTGGCATAACATCATTTTCCAATTGCAAGCAGACCATCTTCAGAAAAACAGTCTAAGTCCCACAGAACAGAAACAGTGGGAACTCTCAAGTTGATAAGAACCTTGGAAAATCAAGATCTTATTCAGGGCTCTAAGCAGAGATTTAACAACCTAACTCGAGGGACCTTTTTTTAAAAAAAAATCAAGCTGGTTCATTTAAAGACTTTCCACTAAACTTGCCTCTTTTGGCTTAAAGCACCAATGATTTAGATGAGATTGTAAAGATTTACTGTGCACTTTTCCTATCTTATTAGAACCAGTGATTGAATCAACTTACCTGAATTTCTTTGGTTCTGAACGTATACTGCTGAAGAGTATGACATTCAGAGGTTAAATTCCTGCCTACCTTTGATTTCGGCTTTATACCTGTAGTGAGCACACTTCCTTAAAAACTATGGATTCTAATCACAGAATCACAGAACGTTAGGGATTGGAAGGGAAAATTTATTTTTCATCTCACTAGTATTTAAAAAAACCCTACGAATTCAGCAGTAGAGTTAATATATTACTCTATGATTAAAAGAAAATAAAAAAGAAAATTAAGAAATTGTCAGATGCTTATATATAGAAGTTCTCTGAAAAAATGTATTTTTTGGATAATTGTTAGCCTTGCTAAATACTTATAAAACATATATTAAAAATAAACAGTTTCAGTAAAGACCTCCACTGAAACCTTTTCAGGAGATAACTGTTTCTTGACCAATATTACTAACAATGCATTTATTCTTCTCACTATGTAAGAGTCCCATGTGCGGGAACAAGGACACCTTTTTTGCTGTGTATCTATCAGACAAGGACAACGATCTGTCTCTCTGTATCCTTTTCCTATATTTTCACTCCAAATCAGAATAAATAATACGAGTTTCTGATGTCTCCCTGGATCTAAGTCTCCTCACCTCTCTCATGCTGTACACATGCAGACGCCTCTGTCCTTACAGGTGGATAAAGTGTACTGGATTTGTCTTACTAGTACAATAAAAGCAAGCAGGGGCTGTCACCTCGCCATTGAAGAGCCCAACATGATGAGGCATGTTTGCACACTCTTAATCTAAAACATCAGTGGAACAGCTCAGACGCTTTCAGTTCAGCATGTGTTTGTCTGGTTTGATGGATCACATCTACAATAATCATTCAATGAATGCTGTGCTGCCTGCGACCCTCCACAGAGCTTGCTTTTTTGGCTGAGGCAACCCAGGCTGATGCAAAGTTCACTGAAGTCAATGGAGAGACTCAGCACCGTCAACAGGATCGTGCTGATCTGAAGCCAGGACAGGAAACTCTGAGGAAACATAAGAGCTACTCTGTTTGTTGCCTTGAGTATTTGTTTAGTGTTTTGGAATTTACTGACTAAAGCTGCATGGAAGAAACTTGGCAGCTGGAGATTTTTGCCAAGTTGTGTTATTTTGGTTGTATCAGAACTCCTGAAATAAACCCAAAACTCCAGAGAGACTTCCATGTTTGTGCGATAGCCTCCTTGAACTTATTCCATCCAACCATTCAGGATCACCCTGGACTGGCAGATCTGCTCCAGTCCTGGCTAGCAAGGCAGTATTATGCTAAAAACTTGATGTGCCCAGTTCTCCTCTTACTTTACATTCACATATAGCCAGTACTGATTTAATCCAGTTTACAGAAAGAACAGAATTCAACATGTTTACTGTAGAGCCCAAGACAAAACTCCCAAAGTTTTAATTTCTTTGAGTGGCCACCATGATATACTTGCTTTTGCTGAAACAAGCATTAACTGAAGTGGCCACATCCATCAGTTATTTTACTGGACAGAAGCGAAGTCTCAGGTACCACATGTCACGAGTGGCTATTTTGTTGACTAAAATTTTGACAAAATGACAAAAGTACATTTTTGGAACTAAAAAAATACCACATGTAGAAGAGAACAGACATGAAAAAGGAGACTACAGATGATTCAGCTGGAGTTTGTGTTCATTAAGAGGGTTAAATACAAATGTTCCTGATTGTTTCTGTTGTTTATGAATCTCGACCTTCAGAACAGCACTGAAATATGCTGTCTCCTAAAGATGTTCCCTACCGATATGACACACAGTTTGTATTGTTTCACTGCACACAAGCATTAATATCCCAGAGGTAACCCACCCTTCTTTTAACGGCTGGTGACAGGTCCAATGGCTGAGCAAAAATCAGTTGAAGGAAAGGGAAGTCTTGTCGGAAATGAGATTAATCTTGTAACGAGTGTTCAGCCCTGATAACCCATCTGTGCAGAGAACTGCTTTAACTGGAGAGCAATTAACCTTCACCTGACAAGCTCTGTCCAACCGTTATAAACAACATTAAAGGCACAGGATCCCCCTCTTTTTTCCTCCTTTACGTAGACTAAACAATCAGATTCTGAATTCCATGAAAATGGTACATGTAACTGTGCCTTGATGACAAATCGCAGGAAAATTTTTTAAAAGGTAATGACTGTGTGGAAATAATGTGAAAAAGTCTCTGGCCATCCCTTTAGTGAGTTGAGCTGATTAGTAAAAAGCAACAATTTTGAGCACTTCCAAGGGATACCAAGGGAAGCTGATATGAGTACATCAAAGACTAACAATAATAAAAATGTATTCAAGTAGTTAAGAGCTAGCTACCTACATCCCAGGAACGTTGCTTTCAGGATGGAGCATGTATTTCCTTAGCATCTCTGTGAACCCAAAGCCAAGGGGCAACTTCATTGAATCCTAGGATCATAGAATGGTTTGGGTTGGAAGGGACCTTAAAGATCATCCAGTCCAACCCCTCTGTCATGGGCAGGGACACCTCCCACCAGACCAGGTTGCCCAAAGCCCTGTCCAACCTGGCCTTGAACACTTCCAGGGAGGGGGCATCCACAGCTTCCCTGGGCAACTTGTTCCAGTGTCTGACAGTAAAGAATGTTTTACTAATGTCTAGTCTAAATCTACCCTCTTCCAGTTTAAAGCCATTCCCCCTCGTTCTATCACTACCTGTCCTTGTAAAAAGTCCCTCCTCAGCTTTCCTGTATGACCCCTTCAGGAACTGGAAGGCCACTATATGTTTTCCCTGGAGTCTTCTTTCTCCAGGCTGAACAGCCCCAACTCTCTCAGCTGGTCCCCATAGGGGAGGTGCTCCAGCCCTTTGATCATCTTTGTGGCCCTCCTCTGGAACTGCTCCAACAGCTCAATGTCCTTCTTGTGTTGGGGGCCCCAGAACTGGATGCAGTACTCCATGTGGGGTCTCATCAGAGCAGAGTAGAGGGGCAGAATCATCTCCCTTGCCCTGCTGGCCATGGTTCTTTTAATGAAGCCCAGGATGCGGTTGGCCTTCTGGGCTGCAAGACTTCATTGCCGACTCATGTTGAGTTTTTCATCAACTGACACCCCCAAGTCCTTCTCCGCAGGGCTATTCTCAAGCCATTCTCTGTCCAGTCTGTATTTGTGCCTGAGATTGTCCCAACCCAGGTGCAGGACCTTGCACTTGGCCTTGTTGAGCTTCACAAGGCTGGCACTTCCTAGAGCTTCTTCACCTGTGACCTTGTGGAAATTACTTGCCAAAAATAACTTCAACTTGCAGAACTCGTCTGCAGTTAATTGGGCTTTTGCGTCAGGTCCATCTCTTCCATCCAACAGATGGTGCTCCAAGCGATGCTTTCACAGTGCAGTCTCTGGAAGGGCCTTTAAATCCAGCCTCAGATTCCCAGCCTGTTAGACCACAACATGAACTTAAACACCTGCCTTTCCCATAGTAGTCCGAGGAGATAAATGAACATAGGTCAAAGATGAAAAGTCATGATATACATGAAGCCACAATAGCAAAGGACTACTCAAGTCTATGGGGAAAGGCCAAGATACCAATCTCAGCCACTGTGGCAGAAACCTAGAATGACTCCAGGGGAATCATTGGCAAAAAAATCCACAAAATTTGGGCTGAGCTCCTAAACAACTTGGGTGAAAGCCTGGCCCCAGCCAGGCCAATGTCCAAATACTTTTTACTTCCTTTTGGTCAATTTCACTTAAAGTTTCATAAATTCTCATTCATTCTATTCATGTGCCTTAAAGCAAATATCCTGAAGTTACCATTAGCAATGGAGGTTTGCTGGCTTTGTTTACTTTTCTTTTGTCCTAGGTTTCTCTATTTCTTAGAAGCTCAAACATACAAGTTAGTCATGGTTTTATTTCTCTGTACAGTGAGGCAGAATTTCCATTTCAGTCATTTCAGTTGAATATATATGTTACTGTGGATTGCAAGAGACAGCCGTGACTCCTTAATATATCCAGAACATGCTCTGAACTATTTGTTGGAGAAGTCCACCTGAAGGGCTAGTAAAATGTACATTTTATTTGGTGATATATACGAAGAAAGAAAGTATGTAGGCAACATAGAGTTGGAGGGAGGTAGCTTGCTCTTAATCTGATGGACTGACAATGTAATTTGGAGCATCCTGATTTGCAGTATTGTAAAATACAGGGCCACTTTTCCTCCTGTTGCGGAGAAAACCCCAAATACTTCATAGTCCAACGCAACAGCCTTGGTCTTAAATTTTTACACAGACAGATGTGATGTGCTGTGCTGTGGCTTAAATGTTTAAAATAGCAACAGGTAGAACGTTACCTTTATATCAAACAAGAAGGGCTTAGATCTTTTTCATGAATTAGATATTAACAGATAGGAAGTTCCTATTGAAAGCATTTCCTGTATTGGTAGTCCCTGATTTTGGCAACTTATCTGAGTAGGAAATGAACGCAGGAAGTATCTGTCTACAGACTCTTTATCATCAAGGTAATTGCTGTGGCAGCATTTTACTGTTTATCAAGGTAATAAACATGTCGTCTAAAAAAAGATGTTTTTCAACTCTAAAGAATGAGGTTTAAAAAAAAATCTTACAGGCTAGTGTTGCAGTTATGCAAAATATCCCATGTAGAATTAATACGTTGCTACTTGTTTCTCTCAGCACAACCATAATTAGGGATTTGTCAAACAAAAGATTTCCAGTCTCCTGTGGCTTTTTTCCCCAGTTATAGCACTGTTTCTCTGTATCTCGAACGCTCATCTCTTTCAAACCAGGTAGGTCATTTTAGAGACTTCTGCCGCTTCCCGTAAATAGTTATTCACCACCCCTTCCTGCAGGTATTTGCATATACCCAGTCCTTTTAATTTGTTGTTGCGTTTCCTTCCCATCTATTAGGCACTGCTTAACCTGGCAACACACACATTTAACTAAGCAAGTCAGATCTTTTCCCAGTGTGAAAAGGTCATTCCATCCTAGTGACACCGCTTCCCACCCATCAGTTGAGATATACATTCCAAATAAACATAAACTGCAAGTGAAGGGAGACATCACATCACATGCATTCCTTACTTTCAATTTCCAAAATCCATCCTTCCAAAAGACCATTTCCCAGGTCCACTGTATGTGGGTGATCACTTGGTGTGCCCTTCAGTCTAGCTTTAAAAAATTGCTATTACTCATGATTCTTTTTTACCTTTTAACATTCAATTACATTTTTATAACAATAATGGTCATTTTATCCATCTTACTTTGAATCCAATTTGAATTGTGACATGGTAATTACCAGAAGTGGTAATCACTGGTTTGTACAGAGTAGTTATTAAAAACTATTACTAATGTTACTTATTACCCACTAGTATCCCTTTCCTGAAAGCAATGTCTAATCTTTCTAATAGGATGAGTATGTGCATAGTAAAAAATCAGCAACCCAGTGACTAAGGATGCATGCCAAGAAGAGAGATAACTTCCTTGTGATACAGGTTTGCAGCCTGAATCTCACCAAATTTCCTTAAACGTTTTGTCCCTCTGTTCTCCCTCTGTGATACGTTTTTTACAGTATTACATACTACATACTACACTTTACATATAACATATCTATATGTTACACGTATTACAGGTATTCAGGATTATATGTCCCCTACCTTCAAGGGGGGCAGGGCAGGGTAACAGAATAAATTGAGGGACACAGCACTATCCAACCTCAGGCAGGCTTGCTTACCTTTAAAATAAACCCTTCAATCATAAAGATATATCCACCCTTTAAGGAAAGGATTATATATTTTTCATATGAGAGCTTTGAAGTTCCTGTATCATTGTCAGTGTTTTGAACACAGTCAACATTTCTTCTATAACACACAAATATCTATTAAGAACAGCAAGATGACTAGCAAGCACGTGCCATTTTGTAAGACCATTGGCTTTTCATTACTGACAATGTGAAAAGCTGCTAGAATTTCCCTACTGTATAATTATCTATTAATTTTTTTAATAGTTAATGATGACTTTGATAGAAAACACATTGCTGTCAATGAAAAGATTTTTGTTAACTTGACAAGGTTTGGCACTACATGTGATATTTTCTACTCTATCACCTTTACTTTGTTAAAATTGATAATACAAGTAAAATAAACCCAGTTTTCCTTTTTCTTTTCTCCACTTTGCTGATTTTCAAAATAACTCTGTTGACTTGATTTAGAAACTGGCATTATGAAGCCTAGTTGTTTTTGAGTGAACAGTATAATATATTTTTTACTGGATTATAAACTAAAAAATAAATTATCTTCTCATGGCATTCACATTTCTCAAAACTACTTCTGCACTTATCTTTCAGCAAGTCATTCTCCAAGAGCACTTGATTCTTTTAACATTATTTCTGAAAAGCCTTTTGTAATTCATGGAGCTTGCTGAAAAACATTTTGTTAAGAGATAATAGAGTTCTTGTTAATAAAAAACAAACAAACCAACTTAGACAGTCAAACATACATATTTTCCAGCTGTTGTTCCTTGCCTGGGGACTTAATTCTAGAAAGCAAAATCCTTACATTTTACTTCATTTTGGCTTATGTAGCCACAAACCAGATTGAGTTAAATGACTACTGATTAAAAGCAAAAGCAAGCGACATGAAAATCCCCAAAATATCTTCTTCTGTTCTTATATGACTATTTATTCCTTGAAATTGTACACTTGAATTTGAGTCAGAAATACTAATTAACCTAGAAATAATTATAGGTCTGATTGTACTGCCTTTTTTGGAATAAAATCTTCATTAATTTGGTGGAAACTCTGAATTAAGGAGGGCAAACTCAGGCTAAGTAATTTAAGGCACTGCTCTTGCTTCCAATTCACCAGAGCACTCAGGTGTGTGCTTAGGTTTAAGAAGATCGTGTCATATCACCAAAGCTAATGGAAGTATTTACAGGCTTAAAGTTAAATATCATTGCATCATTTGCTAACTATGATAGGAACAAAAAGAGAACAATCTTTATAATTTTTTAATGCAAGGAACAGAAGTACAAATTATTGTATTAGTTCTGTTAGATTAAATGCAGATGGAGTTCTCTAAACAGAGACTTAAACACTTCCATACACCAAGAACAGATTTTTTTGTAACTGCCTCCAGTTTTTTTTTGCTTTAGAATTATCTGAGAGAGTATTTAGATTTTCTAAAAGAAAGTGAGATAAAAGCAGTACTATAGAAAAAGGCATAGACTAAGATTCAAAAAAATATTGCCACTATATACTGCTTTAATCAGTATATCCATACTCTTTCAAGCCTTAGAAACCACAAAGATTCTCCTGTACTTTATCAAATACATAAGACTTTTTCTCACAGAAATAGTAGCTTCCATGTGAATAGCACATTAGAAATCAGTAATAAAAAGTGGACATGCACATATTTATAAGTAAATTAGAGTAAAAGAAATATCCCCAAGTGTAAACAGTAAGTCATTGTAAAGTCAAGATAACTTACTGAAGAGCTTTTCTAAGAGTAAGCATAATTGCATTAGCATGCAGGGAGAGAAATATAACAAGGCCTGCTACATGGCAAGGAAGTAGAATTCTAGTTATATTCTTCTATTTCATGTTCTTTGCTCCACTATAGGATAATGGAGAAAAAAAAAATTACCTTCCAAGGTAAGTAATTTTAAGTAATTTTTTCTCCATTCTATAAAAAAAAAAACCCAACACCAAAAAAAGGCAGATGTCTTGTTCAGAAACCTTTAATATTTTCCAAAATTGTATTTACAGTAACTAGTGGGATGCTCATAATTAGCAGTGCTGTACTGATTTGATAATCTTCAGCTTCAGTGCTCTGGACTGTTGTGCCACTGCATGCATCTGTCAGATACTACTTGTGCCAGAAGGAAACATGTCACCTTAGTGCTGAAAGCCTGACTGTTAGAAGACTTTCTCCACTTGAAAAGAACATTTTATCCTTCAAATGCCAAAAAAACAAAACAGCAAGATCAGCCAAGTGTGCACCAGGTATAGGGAAGTGAATGCATTAGAAATATCATCCCCTTGACTGTGTACCAAAACCAAAATCCTGATTGTGGAGGCTCACTCCTTCTCCCGCCACTCTCCTCTCTGCGGTTTCTTACACCGCCCTCCACAGGAGCTGGTCTTGCTCCCAGTCAAAGGGAGAGGTCCCCAGTCTGAGCAAGGGCAGGCGATCTTATGGCATAAAGACCAGAATTAAAATAAGCCACCCATGCCAGAGCCTAGGAAAAAGGCAGTAATGCATCCTGCTTCTTAGGAGAATCTCTCCACCACGGCACTTTCCCCATCGGGGGGAGAAGGGGACGAGATGAGAAGTATCTCCTGGTAAAGCCACGCTCATGATGTCAACCCCAATGCCAGAAAACTTTCACAAATGCTTGCCTTCATAGATACCAATTAGCCCCAATTAAGCCAGCCTGATCTCTCATGAGTCCTGAGTGTCCTATGGATCTGTCTGCAGGTTTGTGTTAGGAAAAGGATGAATCAAAGTTTTACTGAAAGTCCACCTTTGCATCTGTGTATGTTTAGAACAATTTCTACCTGGTCATGAACAAATACATAGCCATTCACAACCCAATTTTGACATTTAATGACTCCACAGATTCCCTAAAGAGGAGACTGAGATCTTGGCACAGAGATCCCAGGTAAGGCTTTCCACCTTTCTTGGACACAGCCTCTTGCTGTCTATGTTGGGATAGCTGGGCTATCCATTGCCAGCAGACAGCACAGGCCATTATAATGAAATTGCAAAAAACATGTGCTGAACATAACTGCTTAGCAAAAGCACAAACACCCATTTGGCCTTCAAATGGAATTTATTTATTTCATAAACCTCTAAGTTAAATGACTTCTTTATGTACTCAGTATAGAAGAGGAATTGAATCTCTTTGGACTAGCTTAGCCTCATGTCAGAGTACATTTCCTGCACCTAGAGTACAAAGCACCTGTCATTTCTTTCCAGTCATTTTACATTTTACACTTGTATAAAAAAATAAATCCTCGCTTCAGAATATAAGGCCCTCCTAGCACCCTGGACACCCAAATCCTTTACATTTTGGGATGCCTATTTCTCCCTGCAAGTTTCACATTCCCAGATGAGGAGCCAAAAATATATGGTTTTTTTCCACTCAGGAGGTTTTGCTGACTGCATTGTATTAACAGGCTGCATAAGACACAGCTGCACACAGTCTCTCCTCACCTCTCTAAGTGTAAGATGGTGGGAAAATAATAAATGATGAGATACTGTTTACAATCATTTACCCTATTATAATTCAGACAACAAAAAATGTCAAAAAATAAATAGTAAGAGTTCCTCAAAATGCATATAAGATCTAATCTTGTTGTTCCATAATTTTTGACAAAAATATTTCCATCAACATCAATAGTCCATTCTGATTAATAGATGAAAAAAACAGCATTACTATCTCCACACATAGCCCTTCTTTTAGCAACGCAAAACTTGACTCCCTGAATCTCCAGATTTTTAGAGTGCCTGTGTGCTCTGAAATGAACAGCAAAACCAAAGGGAATTCAGCTGTTTCAGGACCTACTCAGCCTATAAGAGATACGGGCCAGCAATGCAGAGGAGATTCACATCTTTGTCTACATAGATAGCCTCTTGAAAGCACCACTGTTTGCAAAAAGAGAAGGTTCATTAGTTTTTTCTTAATCACACTGTCTTCAGGCAAGACTTTCAGACTTCAAAAACTATAACAAGAAGCACCAAATGATCTTTAAAATGTAAACATCTAAGCAGAAGCTACTGAGAAATCAAACTGCAGCTCCACTTAGCTAATGGCCAGGCATCGCTGCTATTCCGTATCTCTTACTAAATCTCTGGCATAATCAGAAAAGTACAGAAATACACAATACCATGAAGAAAACAAATACCTTGATCCCAAATCTGATAATACAATGCCGCAGAGTCCTCACTGTACATGCTGCTTTGCTCTTTATGTAAAATTAGTTTCACTGCCACAAAGTGTTTAGTTACAGTTATACTTCTGCAATTAATCACAGCTATTGCTATATCTGTAACTGCTATCTATTGCAACATACAAAGTAGCAAAAACTAGATAGATAGACAGACACATAGATTCATTCAGTTTTCTAAGTGACACAACCCTGAAAAACTCAGCAAAGTCATTCTTAAAAAAAAACAGCCATGCACTGAGATCAATTTATAAGTCAATAACAGAATTTTATTGTCCAAAAAATTAAAACAAAAAGAACACACCCATGAGATCTTGCCGCCACCATTAAAATAACATTCAGAAAGGTCCTGAGTAGCAGGATAAGAGTTTCTAGAAAAGCACGTAATTAACACCTGCATGAGAGCGAAACAAGAGCTGGTGTCTCTCATTCCCGCTTGCTAGTACTTGTGTCCCCATCAGCAAGAGAAACATTTAAAAGTATCCAAAAGGTTAGTGCTCTTAGGAACCCGTCCTTTCCTTGCAGTGCACACCCTCTCCCCTTATGGCAGTTCGCAAACACATCCAAGTTGTCAGAACGATACCTACAAGAAATTTCAGAAGCTCTCATAAAAGGGCTTCGCACATGCAATCCACAGCACTGAACAGTGAATTTAAAAAAACCAATTTTTTTTCCGAGTTTGAAGTTTTTAAGCCTTGCGGATGGTTGGAGTAGGAAAAAGGAAATTTACTAGGCAGTACAAAGGAAATCTTGTTGTCCTCTATTGTGGCAGTGGGGGTGTTGCCCAATTCTAACTTATCTAGATTGATAAAGGAAACCAAAGAACACGCCACTGAAAATAATTCCAACAAAAAGGTACCCCTTTCTTACCTTAATAGTGCTTGCCATAATGTGATCAAGATTATTGATCGCTAATAATTGCTAATAATAATTATTGCTTCGCTCTGACCAGAAAGAAGTTTTGATGAGGTTGTTTAGAGCGGATGAGATTGTGCTAACTCTGGGAAATGAAGTCAGCCAATGGCAGGAAGAGGTTTCTATTGGTCCTGGCCACTGCAGCTCGAAGAAACAGGATATTTGGGAGTGAAGAGATAAGAGTTCTAAAACAATGTTGTTTTTCTTGATGTTATGTGACTAAATTTTTTTATTTCTTTTTTTTTTCCTTTTTTTACAAAAAAGTCAGTTGCCTGTGACTGTCTGGGCAGGTGTGATCTGATGTGCAGTAAGTGTGACATGCCACTTCGAGGCAGGATGCAGATGTCAGATGAAATGGGCCAAATTCGGCACTAGCTTCGTGCGGTCTATTCACCGGGGAACTGCTGATTCAGGGCCAAAGCCAGACTTGGTATAAGCGGGTGTAACCAAATATGTTAATAAAGTCTAGCCCTGCTTACACCACATCTATATTTGTCCATTAACTTCACTACTGGATTCTTGAGCTACTGGCGCTTTCTAGCCTATCTGATCTAGCACAATTTTTTTTTCTCAGAGAAGAGGCAAGTAGATTGGAGACAGTCATTTCTTTTTGATGCCTCCTTCTTACTGAGGAAAGGAAGCCATAAAAATAAATAAATTTCAAAATGCCTGAATGCCATGAACAGTCCTAAATTTTTTATACTCTTCCTTTACTTCAGAGCTCTATCCATGCATGAATATGAGGTAGTCTGACAATGCCCTTCCTGGAATGTGATAGTAATTTTTTATTCAGTGTTATATTTTTATTTGTCCTTTTGTAGCACTTGGCAGTCACAGGGCACCCCAGAATTACCAGCTGTGCAAATAAGCACCATCCCTGTCTCAAACCCTTGCTTAGGAGTGCTGAACTGGAGAAAAATTTAAAAAAAAAAGAAAAAAAAATGAATAAGAAAGGTGAAGTGTTTCCACAGTACCAGCCAGCATAAAAGTCCACATGTAAAGAACCACTAAGGATCTAGTGCTGGCACAACTCTCTTGCTCTCATCAGCCTCGCAACATTTTGTGGTTTTGTAAAAGATACAGATCCTGGTGTCAAGACATTCTGAGCTTTCAGCTAGAAGATTAAAGCTTTAAAATAGGACCTTCAAAACTTACAGAAAAAAATTAAAAGAAGTCAGAATGTATTAATTTTTTAATAACCTTGTAATTTTTAAAATCTGGTCTTACTATAACCAGTTTATGATTCCTCAGTGCTTCCTGTATCAACATCAAACCATGAGCACGCTGCTTGAAAGCACTGCAGCTCTGGGTAGTAATTCCCACTGTAATAAGGTCCTGCCCTCTGACCAGGGACTCTGGTACGATAAAAAAGGACAAGAAATAGTGATGGCTTGTCACAGCACTATTTATTGGTGGCAGATGACCTCACCCTCTCCCAGAGCCTTCCTCTCCTGCTCCTTAGGAAAAGAAAAGGAAATAGGAGCATTGCTCTGAAGCTGGTGATGACTGCTGGCATTCCGTATGCATTCTTTCCAAATGGTACACAATGACAGCGGTAAGTCCCAGTTCACTCTTCCTCTCCCATCCTGACCTGAAGAAGGTGAAATGCAGCCACACACTTCCAGAGACGCACCCAGAGGACACAAAACACTGCCTGCTTGGCCCTCGGGCATCTGTCCTGCAAGCGCTGCTGCATCTCATGCAAGGCAGAGCAGAAAGAAGGCTCATCCACCCAGCGCTGCTCACAGGAATGGCTCTGCCACCTGCTAGGTCCCTGGAGATCCTCATTTCCAGGTGCCCATGTGGACCACAGAGCTGGAAATTCCCTAACACAGCAGAATGACATGGGACCAGTGCAGTCAGGTCTGGCAGAATTGGCCGCAGGGAGTCTCTGTTTCAAGCTTAGCAATGTGTCTCCCAGTTGGGCCCCTGTCCCAACTCATCTCCAGCTGCCTCACAAAGCCTCAGGGCCTCCTCAGCCAGCCCAAGGGGCTGAACAAGTCTTCAGCAGACTCCAGATGGAGTCTCCCAGTGGAGAGACTGGGAAGGAGAGAGCAGACACCCAGCTTTTCCTCCCTGCTCTGGATCCTCAGGTGCCACAGGATCAACTCCCTGCCTGAGTTTAGCTTGAGTTTACAGTTCACTTGAAGGAGCTCTGGTTTCTTCCACTGCAAAGATGACTTCTGGCCACTTCAGAGCAGTGCAGAGTCAGAATTGCTGTGCAGTAGTTTATATTCCCCATTAGTTGATTTATATAGAAATCCAGTGTTGCACTGCTGAATGTCTTCTTGCAGTCTACATGCACCGAATCACTGTGCTTCTGCAGTGTAGGTAACTTCTGGTAACTTTCCTATTTTCATTATGAACAGTATGAAAAGAAAGCAATTTACAGTAATTGTATTTCATGGGGATGTTGATTTCCTCCCTTTTCATCTCTAAACAATGAGCAAGACAGTGAAAAGATTAGAACATTTTCTTGAAATTTCAAAGCATTGCATAAAAAGTTTCAGTTGGGTGACTTCCACTGCAGTTAAGCTCAGAATATTTTGGTTTTTTTCTCAAATATACTGAGAGACTGGAAGTATCAGTTCCAGCTCTCCAGTAGATGGGATCTAACAAATTCATTCACAAGCAAGTTTTAGTAACTACTCTTCTCTAGCCTACTTGCATATAGACAAACCTCTTGATTTATTGAGAGGCTTTTGGAAGCATAAGGTAAGCAGTATCAGACTCTACTGAGCTCTATTATTATTATCTAAGTTTTACAGAGCCCAGTAAGGATTTTGCCATTTTAAACTGGCACACATTCTGTGCCAAAGAATTCAATGAAGTTTATTTGACTTTCAAGGTAATATCCACAGGCAGATTTCTGAGTGCTTACGCTTATGTCGATCCAATTGCAAGACAGAGCCTTGGTATTGTAAGGAAAGGAAAATATTGGGTTATCAAATCACCATCATCCAGTTGCAAAAGAAAAAGTAGTACAAACACTTATACTATTTTTCTTTTTTCTGCATTTTGTTAGGGTTAAATAGAAAGAAAATAAGTTTTTGTTATGTTAGGCATCTATGTGCTATTGTTTGAAATAATGTTGTGCGAGTGTGAAAAAATTCGGCTTAGTCAAGAAACAGAATGAAAACGCAAAAAAAGTATTAAAAATCCACACAAGTCGCCTAACACTCCCTTCCCCCCTTAAATTCTCTCTCAAGCTTGTCACCCTAATTTGTCTGGGCTTCCTTCTGTTGGAATTTTATTCTACATCCAAGCCTGCATCTAGAAACCACAGAGCAACAAAACACTACCGCATGTGCTTAACATTACACATGTGCTTAAGTTTCTTGAACAAAACAAGGAGTTTGCACATGCTTTAGAATTGCAGCTGTGCTTAAGTTCTTTCCTGAATGCAGACAGGCTTAAACACTGCTTTAAATGCCTTCTAACTTTAGGTCTAAAGAGCTCCCTCTTTGTAGAAGAACTATCTAAACTGGAGACAAAGGATTCAATCTGTGCTGACCTAAGCCTGCTTAAACCAAGAGGGCCCTGCACAGACCTAAAGATCTGATCTGACCATGCCAAAGAAGTGATGAGACTAGATACTAAACAAAGAAGATTAATTTCCAAAGGAAAAAAGTTCTTTTACTTGTTGCATCCTTTCTAGGATGTACTAGAAATATGGTCAATATGCATGGACTCACCTAAAACACCTGAAAAATATACGCAAAGAGTCCATTTCTCATGCTGTCTGAAACACCACTACCAACTCTAAAAAACAATCCTATCCTCAGATTTTTTCATAGCATATCTGCTAGAGTGTTAGGATGTAGAAAATACATTGCAATATTCCCTACGTAAACAGATCTGCAATCCTTGCTGTCAGGGAGGTAAACCAAGAACGCTGCTCTCAGACCAGGCTGACCAGAGACTAGAGGTGCGCTCCGCTATCCTTGCTAGTGCTGCTGTGTCTTTTACTTTCACAGCGCTTGTTCAGCAGTGTGCCCGGACAGCTTTTTTACTTTTTACTTTCCAAATGTTGTTAGTACTGCTAATAATGTGGCCTTCACCCCTTTAACTGTACAGATTTGATTACATTATAACTAACTATGGGAAATTTACTGGGCAAAATTAGGTGAACACATGTTCACCTTGCGTATTACACTTAGCAAGTGTACTTACAGTGGGAGAGGAGAGGAGAGGAGAGGAGAGGAGAGGAACTGAGCTCTGCTCCTCTTACCAACATTACAGATAAAAAGGAGGTTCTCCTCTAGGTAGAACCAGGCTATAAATAAAAACAACCTTGAGTACAATGAAAGACTCTGCATTGCAGTTTTTGGAAGCAGATCTTTAAAAATTCAGGCAAACTGATGCTACTTCATGGCATGTGAAGATGCAGCCGTAAAGGTATTAATCCTCTCAAAAAGATACAGTATTTTGCTTGACTGTAGCTCCAAACATCTGTTTAGCCATACTCAGCTCAGTGTGAGGGCCAAATATACTCTGACAAAGTTGACAGCAAGCCCTTCAGCAGGACTTCCTCCCTTTAATTCACAGCTTTCAGCTGGCTCTGAAGAAAATGTCAGTACATCTGCTCACAGAAGGGGAAACATTCCCCTCACCACAAAGTTCTTACAAAAACGCTTTTAGCAGGGCACCAACCAAGGGTCCTCAGGAGAAGCATGGAGTTTCACAACCTGCCCCAAGGGACTGCAGGACCAGCAGCTCAGGTGCTGCTCTCCCAGATGATGGACTCCTGTCCCACATCTGCAGGACTGTTGGGCTTTTGGGGCTGCTGAAGGGACTTCTTCCTTCCATGCCTGAGTGGGTTTGATGCAGCACCAGGTCTGAGGGCACAGGACAAACTCCATCCTGGGAATATCGGGTCCAGTTCTGAGGTGGGCTCAAGCCCACTGACCCATGTTTGGAAGTGTGGAGGTCAACTCTGGCAGGAAGGCGCTACTTTTAGTGAAATGGGGCATTTGCTTTCACCAAGCTTCAATTACTGTCAAAGCAAGCAGCCCATGTAAAGCTGTGTAATTAATACTCATTATCACTACCGGGCCACTTGGGGCAACACAGCATGCACCCCACGAAAAGCACCCTTTCCTCCAGCTCTGTTTCCAAGCTTTCTTCCTTCTCATTTCCCTTACTATCAGGTCCAGCACTGCAATGAAGGGAGGGGGAACATGTCCTCACCCCTTCGGCGTTGCCCCAGTTGGCGGTGGAGCGGAGGGCAGCGGTGGTCACTAGAGGGTGCTCCGTGCCCCTCTAAATGAGAGCGGCTGGCTCGCCGGGCTGCACGGCTTCCTCCAACACCACGCGATGAACAGAACAGCTCTTTCCAAAGTTAGAAATTACTTCTTTTGATAAAAAGAGCATTTTAAGTGAAGCAGATAAAAGAGACTTCTTCCTACTGCGGTGGCACGCACCACCGCTTTTGCCTCAGGGCTGGTTACGACTTAACGTCTCTCCACTGTCCTGCCTTTGCTTCCTTTAAATCACCCCACACAGCACCTTCAGCTGCTCCAACCCGTTAGGACAATTAGTTCCTTCACGTCTTTCCCCCATCCCCACTTTCCTTCCTGTCGCAGCAATGAATTCACTTCATTTGCTGAAAAGTTGAGATAGAGCCTGATTTGGGGGCAACACGATTTTTTTTTAAACTTTACTTCATGGAACAGCAGCAATCAAGAACGGATTGCTTTCCAGTGGACAGTCTTACAGAAATGAAATGTTGAAAGTGTTCAAAGTGAAAGTCAAAGTACTTCATTTACCAACTGAGGCCCTGACTGTAACTCAAGCTATTTAAGCTTCTAGCAGCCAAAATATTTTTGGTGACTACACCACTGTTCGCTCACCTTTTCTGATCATCTCTGGATACCAGTTATACTCTCTACATAAAAAACCCCACAGAAATGGGAAAGGAAATGGGAGCTCTGTTTGGATGAGTTACAATGATACAGTCACTATTATATTGACACTGGAGTTATTTGCAATAGTCAATACATGTACTTCATAACTGGGGAGTGCTGACACACTCGTTTGCAGACAGGGAATTGAATCACTATCTGCTGAAGTGGGATTCACTTCATTAAGCTTCAATGACTTAAAATGTACGTGCCAAGACTAAGCTAGATCTCTAAGACTTCTTGTGCTGCAGTCCCCAATACAACTATCTTAATCATGTCATTCAGCCTCACCTACTTAAAAGAGCTGAGATGAATCGCACCATTAAAGTACTCCTCCCTCTCTCCAGTACCTACAAAGAGAACACATACGATTACCTGAGTTTTGGATAACTGCTTATGTGAGATGACTCTCACCTTAGCTTTCCTTTCATTCTACCTTAATTTTCCTATCTCCAAAATATTAACAGTTGTCCTGTCTGGATTAATAATTAAAGTGGGCTAAAACCCTCAGCTGAAAGTTGCCACCTACATGAAAGCTATTTGTTTTATGTTTGATGCTAATTTAAAGCTGGTTAAGTGACAATGATACCACAGGACACAAAAAACCCCACCTAAACCAAAACACTTCAAAAAAACAACTTCTCTGCAAGGAAAAAAGAAGCAACTGTGAGGGCAAAGGCCAACATTTTTCTTTACTTTCTTCCAAAATTTTTAGATAATTTTAACTAAACTACACAATAGCTTGAACTGGTTATTACAGCACACTGTCCTTCAAGGTCTTACTGTCCCTAGATTGATGGGCATTGCATGCAGCAAGTATGTTTGGCATATTTCTACATCGCATTAGTGATGCTGTTTCAGGATTTTCCTCAAGAATGGAACCTATTAAAATGTGTCTCTCAGTCTTCTGGCTTTTATGGCAGGCTTTGGAGGACTGTGTGCTCTTTTTTCCCCTATATGACCAGGAAGTCTATAGAAAATGCTTTCAGCTGTTTTATTTGACCTTTCACCTCTGGGCTTTTGCCTAATCTACAAATTTGAATAAGAGGTATAGCTGTGCTTCTTTTTTTTCTCTAAGTAACTAGCTGAATTCCTTAAAGGGCCAGACATGCATCTAAAATTGGGACTCTTTTGGTATTGTACTTCTTTGTTAGTGGCTGTGAACAAGAAACAGATGTGGAATATCTGTGTTTGAAACTTAGTGACCCAGAAAGACCAGGGCTAATCCAGATCATTCTTAATAACTGAAATCTGCCACCCTTTGACCACCTTGAGATACATGCACACACCTTGGAATATTCCCACCCCAGCAGTCAGACAGACAGACAAACACACACAAATTGAAACCCTCAGGACTTATACATCTTTACGCTAATTATGAACTAAGATGTACTTCAAGATTTGAACAACAGCAAAAAAGTGGTTTCCCCATTGATCTTTTTCCCCAGTATCCATCAGCCTCTCTCCACTTAGGCACCTATCTTCCCCCAAAGGTGAATTCTTCAGCAGTGGGCATGAGAGGAAATGCAAAAGAAACAACAGACGTACAAAGAAAACATTGATCTACTTAGTTTGGCTCAATCTCTGCCAGGTATCTCACAGTATCTATGTTAAAACTGCAGCAGCAACTCCTTGCCTGGTGCCACCCTGGGCTGAGAGTAATAGGGCAGAGTTAGAAGAGCAATGGGGTGGGGATTGGTGGAGTAAAGCACTAATTAGACTCCTCTATGAACACTCTTCTTTTGTCAAAATTATGAAGGAGAAATTCAGGTTGCAGGAGATGTCATTTCCATCATTGTTTCCAAACACTAAATGCATGCTGCATAAATATATAGCAAAAGCAAGCTACTTCCACTGCACAGGCATCTTGTTTTTCTTTTATTTTATTTTCTTTTTTCTTTCTAGGACAGAAGAATACATCTATCTGGCCCTTTTAGATACTGAAAACATGAACACAATAAGGATTGTAAAATTATTTTGCAATAATATTAAAAATACAAGTAGAAATTAAGCAGTTGGAAAATGTGATAGTACATCTTCTAGGAACCCTCCTGAGACTAGGCTGTGTGGTCCAAAAAGGATAAGATTCACACATTTCTGTAACTGTCTGATATTTGTAACTCTCACTGAGATCCAGTAATACCATATGCCTTGTGAGTAAACAAAAAAGCAATTAAAAAAATCACTGATAGCTAACACTGGTCTATCTTGAATCTCAGCTATACAATAAAACTGAAAATATTTATCACCTTTATGCAGAGTAGAGCAAATATGCTTAGAGGAAATAACTAAAAAAGCCTGTAGAGTATTGTGTACGGCAAAGGCCTGCAGTTTTCTTGTGACATTCCAAAGAGCAGAGAGGATAGGTTTCCAATCACAGCATCATGATGTGCTACAAACAGCTCACTCGTTTCTCTAGCAAGGAAACCCCTAATTCCCCTCTTCTGCTAGATCACACTTCTGGGAGCTTTACCCTGTATCTGCAGTGGTGGTCACACAGGATCATCTGGGTAGAAGAAAGCATTTTTGTTTGAAACTGAGTGATCCCAGGAACTGCCTGTTGGCAACCTTCTACCTTTAGCATTATTCAAGCACTTTATAAAATAACTTCTTACTACTAGAATGAAATGTACTTGTGAACTCTTCTAAAGAGTAACAGCATATCTTGTACCTGTAAAGCTTGATGAGAAATACCAAGTATTTCCAACACCCAAGAAATGCCACGTTGATAAAGTCCTACCTGATCTGCTTTCCATATGACCACATTTCTAAAGCTCAGTGCATTTAGATACAGACATTTCCAAAAACATACAAGAAAATGAGATGATTATCTTAAAAATACTAAAGTGAAATCAAAGGACTTGGCAATGATAAACCAAAATATTTTCTCTTGGGGACTAAATACAATCACAAGAAAAAGAGCAAAGGAGTTCTCAATTACTTTAATGGATAAAAACCTGTGGGCATAAAATGCATATCACTTTGATAAAAAACACTGAGTATAGTTAATTGCCAAGATAATTCTAACTCAAGAGTTTTTACAGACCTGGGATTTGTCATCTCATCAAAATCTTTTTACCCATATCTATAGCACTTTGTAGGTTATGCAGTGCTTTAAAAAAATAAAGACAATGTCCTGCTTCCACCAACATGGATGGCAAAACTCCATTCACCTCAGTGGGACTAAGGTTTCAACCCACAAAGAATTAAATAAAATTACACATTATCACAGTTTCCTGCAAACTGAAAATTCTGAGTTTCAAAGGGCTCAAAGTAGATCATATTGCAAGACACAAAAAGTACTATCCAATAACAAAAAAAGAGCAGGAGTGAAAACAGGGAGGGAACCAATAATTGATAGGATTTAATGCATGATTTAAGTAAGGCCCAGGAAAGAATCCCTAAATCCTCCTCCTACTATGAAAGGCTTGCCAGACATGTGTGAAAAACTTGCTAAAACATGTGTGTTGAATTACCTTGGTGGCCTGTGACTTTCCCAACAACGATTCACAATTAGCTGTGATGCAGTAAAACAGAAATGAAGTTCTGTGTGCAGCATTAATCCTGTAGAATGGGACACTCGCTCTAAAACAACCTGTATTTTGGTCTCTGCCCTAGAAGATGCCAAAATTTTCCAGCTAATGGCACTCAGCTTCAGGGGATGTCTACTTCTTCATGTCGTCGTCTTCTAAGAAAATTTTCAACTAGAAGTTTAAACTATCCCTTCCTCTGTTGGGCTGGATCTTACTTGGAATCACTTATCTTACTCTAGAAATCCCACAATGTACTGTGACTGGTCTACAGAAGAAACTCCTTGTTAAAAATTTTTTATCCAAAGTGCTACTGCATTTCTCAAAAAGGAGCTGTGGCATTAAGACAGTTTGGTTTCCTTTGCATCTCTAACCTCTAATCCTTCCTTCCCACTGCCAAGGTCTCCTCTGCTCCCTCTTGTCACCCAGCGACGCTGTGCAAGAGCCAGGGTGCTGGAGCCAGTCCGGGTCTGTGCAAGTGACCGTGTGCCAGACATCTGTGGCCAAATGCAATGCAAAATGCACCCAGTGCAGCACAAAACACTCCTCCCACCTTTCCCTTGGTAGGCACACAACTTGTTTCCCTCACTTCCCCGCTGAGCTACACAACCTCGTGGAAAGCTGATTATCCTCGAGCTCTCAACCCCTCCATTGAATGGGCAGAGAGCTTTGTTTCCTTATGAAATCTGACAGCATCTACTTGAGACAGACAAGTCCTCAAGACTTGAGGACAAACCCGTCTGAAACTGTCCCTCCAGTCAAATCTGCCTCTACACTGAATGGCTGCCTTGATGGAGGGAGATCCTCTTTTCACCCATAAGGTAGTACCCAATATCCCATACACAATCCTATTTTAACAACCAAGAGAATCAAGGTGAAAATTTTGTTTGGCTTGTAAATGGCAGATTTGTTACAAGGAGTATGGAGAAGAAATGCTATTCATATCAGTGTCATTTTGTTTTAATGATCTGGCATTAAAAAGAAAAGGGATTTGGAAAGGGAATGGGAACAGGCAAGGGAAAGTAGGAAATTCTCCTTAGAATTCTCCAAGATCTATGTTTTCTTTAAGTGTTAATATTTCATAGTGTTACAGTTCTTAGGTTCAACAAAGGACACTACTGGTACCTGCACTGTTGTCACTTAGCAACTGTAACTGTTGGATTTCTTTTTAATGATCTCATTTTGGTTTTGAAAGTAACAATACAGATGTGAACTTCAGTCAGTCCTGTAAAGACTTATATATGGGCTTATCTTTACACAATTGAACACTACATTCTCATTGACTACGTAAAATGTAAAAAACAAATTTATGGACATGGTTTTGCAGGCTTGGGACTTTTTTTAAAAAAATTACTTTTTCTGAGAAGTTTCATTTTAGCTGTAGCTGAGCTAACTAATTCTATTCATGCCTTCACATACCATAGGCATAAATGCTTGAAGCTACTGGTTTGCATGTCCAATGTAGGTCAGTCAACTGTGAGATTTACCAGTGTAATCAGATACTGAAAGTTCTAGTATACATAAACAGCAGGTGAAAAAAATGCAGGTAATTTTCAGAAAACACAGACTTTCCTGTCTGGTGTGGAAAATAGTCTTGAACAGACTTTTTTAGACATGATTTTGATTAAGGGCTTACAAAAAATATAGGAAGTGCCATCTTAAAAACAGTCCTGCATAGATGGATTGACCTTCCTATGCTGAGCTGTTGACACTACTACTACCACCAGTACTTTCTAAGGAGTTACTCAGCATATAAACCTACTTTGCCAACTAGCCACAGGTATTTAAGATTGCCAGGTGGTTTAACACCCTAGCACTCAAGCACAGGGCTTGTTCCCCTCCCTCCAAGGCCAAGCTGCAGTTCCAGTCTTGTGAAGACCTCTTGCCAAATGCATAATTTTCATCACAGTTTGGTGAAACTGTATTTATTTATAGGCAATGCAGTTATTTGTCAAAGAATAATGGTCTGGGGACAGCTGAAGGCATTTGCTAGTTCAGGACAAACTTGCTGAGTAGTTTTGGCCTGAACAAAAATAACAGCAGGCTTTGGAAACATTGGACATTCCCTCGAACAGATATTTTAAGTGGTTTCAACACTTTGTTTTCAGGGCAGTTGTCATGAAAGCAAAGGAAGGAAAGAGCACGATTCTCTATGTTTTCAAGGAGGGAAAGCCTCCCTTCCTTTCTCCATAGAAGCCCAGCAGGTGCCCAGGCACAGCACTCAGATCACCCCCATCCCTCACCAGTGGGACTTGCCACCTGCGAAGACAGCAGCTTCATCATTCAGTCACTCTGTTCCCAGCTCATCCTCTCGCTTGCTCTTTAATTGCCCTGTGCAAAGTAGGACAGAAGGAATTACCAGCAACTGAACTATGATGGAGCACTTGGTCAGATGCTTTCCTGGATCAGGACCTTCAATCATAAACTTCTCCTGGGTCCAGCACAACAGCAGCCCCAGATCTGGGGGTTGGGGAAGCTTTGCTTGCTGTTGGAGTGCAAATAACACACAAGAATAATGTTATAAAAGAATGCATTTCTCACAAAGTTATGTTTGTGTAGGCTCTGTTCAAGCCAAGCATATGCAGAACCAAAGCTGTGTATCTGCCAATATCACAAGTAGGATCCAAGCAAGTCCATCGAGATATTGCCAGTCACACAGCTCTCTCCATGAGGAAAGAATTTGGTGTGTATTATTTGATACAGAACCATATAATTGCAGCATCAAAAATTATAGTAAATGGTTCTAATCAACTGCCAAGAGGTGGGATATTTTTCTGGCTTGAGCTTCTAATAGGAAAATAAAAAATGCAAAAACTACAACAAGTCTGATGTTACTAAGCTGTCATTCCAGAAAATGTCCTTTGAAACAAAACTGAAGTGAGTAACAAATAAAATGATACATCTTAGTTCAAGTAAGGTTGGAAAACAAGTAGATTGCTTTTGCAAGCTTCTTATACCAAACAACATAATTTTGTGCATTATGAATAGCTAGATTCATATATAGTAACTTATGCTATTAATTTTAAAGATAGAACAAAAGAAGTCAAAACAGTTGACTCGTCAATTACAACACTTATTTTAGTGTATTCAGCTCTTAGCAAAGTATTCAGCTGCTGTGGGTGAAGTCTCATTTGAAGGCTTTTCTCCCTGAGGCTAATTTTGTTATTGTTGGGGTTTTTTTCCTACTTTAAAAAAAAAATAGGTTAACCTGCCATTTTCAAGCTGAAACACCTACAGATTAAAATAAATCTCACGCCTTAAAGTACCTTATGGAAATTACATACACAAATTCATACTCTAATCACCATGCCGTTTTGGGTTTCAGTCTCATTCATTACATGGTGATTCCCTGGGCAAGATGTGGAAAGAACCCCCTTCCCCAAATGATTTGAATGTACCAATGAAATGCAAAGGATACAGTAGGTTGATAAACATTCTTATCACTGTATAAATTAGGCTAAGTGAATCAGATCATTAAGGAGTAGGACTTCACTGGGAGAAAGGTTTTTGAGGTGAATTGCAAACATATAATGGGGATATTGTTACCACATCTGGCGGGGAAGTAAATAATATATCCCTTAGAAAATGCAATTCTGAGCCCTCTGAAATATTTGCAAATTTGAGCTTAACTCCATGAGTTGCTTTGGATTATTAAAAAAAAAAGTAAGCAAATTAGGAAATGTCAAAATATTGCACAACATTTCTAAAAAAAAAAATGTTTCTCTATACTCAGAGAGCTGCATCCCCATCAATGCACCACAAGCAGGAATAACAGTTTATGTCTCACCTATTACATTTATATGGTAGTGTGCTTTGTATTGACACTGTATTTCTTCCCTTTTCAAAGTTTTCAGTGTGTTTCCTGTCCAAGGAAGAAGAGTTATAGGAATGCACATGCCCACTGCACTTCTTGCCCTCTCTGTTTTGCAGTATTTGTGTTCTATCATCTTGTGCCTGTTTCTTGAGTCTTGGGGGCTTTGGTCTTCATCTGACAACTTCCGCTTTTGAAATGCTAGTACACAAGTCCATTCTGTATTCACAAAGGGGGTTATCTGCACAGAGTTAATAAAGAGAAGTCACATCAGCTTCTTATGTGTGAGATCTCTTACCTATACAATCCTAAGACTATGAAACTTTACACGCAAATGCTCTTGCAGCACCCACAGCTGACCAACAGTATCAAAGCAGCAGACTGAAAGTGAAGGAAACTTGCGGTTTCTTTATGACTCCAAGATGAATTCTTTCATCAGATTAACCACTTCTGAAAGCATCCGGCATGTCTAACATACTCAAGGGACAGACAGGATCTATTCTAAGGCAATGCATGCAGGGTCTGACTCAGGAGAGCATCCTTATTCAGGAAGGACATTTAATTTTAGGTTTCACTTAAACCACATGCTTAAATCCCATTAAAATTGGTCAAATTCAAGCTTATCCTCTAAGTTAAACATGTACTTAGGCAATTTCCTGAATTCAAGGTCAGTAGGCAAATGCAGGTAGAAATATAGATTGTTACTGGTAAATGCAGAAACTTGTGGAAGAAAAAAACCTCAGACAGGGAGCTAATAGAATATCAGTTGTTATTAAGAAAACTTCTAGCAAACTAGGAAGAAAACCCAAGGGAGCAGGACTAGAAGGAAACTGGTCTCCCACTCAAAGTCACAAACATCGTGCCTGCACATGACATTACAAGAACTGCTGAACAGTCACACTGTGTTGCCACAAGGCAATCAAGGAAAGTATCTGATCGCACCCATCAATCAGCTGTTGCTTGTTGACTCTTTCACCTCTGAGCAGAGACAAAAGGGCTATCACACCATGGGCTGAGTCTCAAGCTGTGCTGAGACTGGCATCTCTGAAATCAGGGTGTGTCCTGAGGCACCAGCATCTCTCCAGCTCTGGGCCTGGGAGATTTACAGCTGAAGGCCTTGATAAAAGAAGAGTAATACATTTCTGCTTCATAAAAGCCAGGCTTATAAATGAGAACATTTAGTTGGAAAATACTCAAATCTGACACAGGCTTGGACATCCTCCAACAATTACAGAACAGCAAATCAGGTAATCAAATGCATATAAGTCAGAAGAAAAACAGCTTTGCCAAATGCCAACCATATCAGATCTGGTGGTCAGTGGTAGAGTCAGAAACTCAGAGTAAGTTCAGGTAAGTGGACAAATTCACCAAAAATTATATGGATATGAACACAGTCATTGGTTATGCACTAGGTTATTTGTCATCACAACAAAATGAACTTACCCTTTTAGGAAATCATTGTTTATCTGGCTGTGCTAAAGAAACAATGCTGATCATATTAAAGCACAGCATTACTTCTTGAGAATCACAGAAAGGTTTTCATTTGAAAAGATCTTTAAGATCACTGAGTCCAACCATCGATCCAGCCCTACTAAGTCCACCACTAGACCATGTCCCTAAGCACAACATCTACTCGTCTTTTAAACACCTCCACGGATGGTGATCAAACCACCTCCCTGGGCAGCCTGTTCCAGTGCTTGACAACCCTTTCAGCAAAGAAATTCCTTCTAATATCCAACCTAAACCTCCCCTGGTGCAACTTGAGGCCATTTCCTATCACTAGCTAAGAGGGAAAAGAGACCACACCTCACTATGACCTCCTTTCAGGTAGCTGTAGAGAGTGATAAGGTCTCCCCTCAGTCTTCTTTTGTCCAGACAAAACCTCCCCAGCCCCCTCAGCCACTCCCCATAAGATTTGTGCTCTAAACCCTTCACCAGCTTCACTGCCATTCTCTGGACACACTCCAGCATCTCAGTGTCTTTCTTGTAGTGAGGGGATAAAACTGAACACAGTATTCAAGGTGCGGCCTCACCAGTTCTGAGTACAGGAGAAGGATCACTTCCCTGCTCCTGCTGACCACACTATTCCTGATACAGGCCAGGACACTGTTGACCTTCTTGGCCACCTGGGCACTCTGCTGGCTCATGTTCAGCCAACTGTCGACCAGTACCCCTAGGTCTTTGTCCTCCAGGCAGCTCTTCAGTCACTCCTCTCCAAGCCTGTAGCACTGCATAGGGTTGTTGTGGCCCAGGTGCAGGACTCGGCACTTGGATTTGTTGAACCTCATACAATTGGCTTTGGCCCATCAATCCAGCCTGTCCAGGCCCCTCTGTAGAGCCTGTCTACCCCCAGGCAGATCAACACTCCTGCTCAACTTAGTGTCATCTGCAAACTTACTGAGGGTGCACTTGAGTCCCTTGTCCATGTCATTAATAAACACATTATTATTATAAATAGAAGTTCTTATATGAAACATTTTTAGGTAAGTGTGACTGTATGTAACTGATCAGAGCCCTGTGCTGCCCATGTGTGAGAGCAGCTGAAAGAATCAGTCCTTAGGGTTCCCACTGAGTTCTGGATTCAGCCTTTTCAGATCAATGCAATGCGGTGGGCATTTACATCTTTGTGGGAACTGACTGTAGCTTTGTGTTCAATCCCATGGGTTGCAAAACCTGGTTTAATTGATGGATCTTGAATTTTAATCTGGGCACAGGACAAACAAATACGGATGGTAACCTGCCTCCAAGGAGACATCTCAAGGTGAAGGAAGTAATTGAAAACAAAACAAAACAGTGTTAATCTGCACTGTTACTCAGCAGTGTGAAACTATATGCCTGAGGCAGCACTGTGTGTTCAGCCTAGCAGTGCTATGCCTACACTCCCTTCACACCTTGGGATTGCATGCTGCTGTCAGGAGTGGTGCTCCACAAGAAAGATTTCCATCCAGATTTTCCTGGCAAGATAACTGATGCAACCTGGAAACCAAGACAGAACCACAAAACTTGCGGGACAAAATTATTTCCCTGCAGCTCACTGAAGGAGGATGCTGCCCCATGGGTCTTCCTCAGTGATGTACTCTTATTAACTGCAAAGGATGACTGCATGGGGCTTCCCAAAAAGGTATCACAAGCTAAGGGTGGGAGAAGGGGACATGTAGCAGAAGGACTGGCCAGTACTTTGTGTTTCAGAGTAGCAGGGCTATTGTAATGGAAATACTACTAGCTATTACTTCAACTGGCAATTTTCATACCCTCTGTGAATAGAGGAGGAGTTGTTGAATTGTAAGAGAAAGCAAATTACTGTCACCTTACACCTTGAAGAACTTTGCTGCCTCCTGTGAGGGGCTCAGAACTGCTCACCAAGTTTTAAGAAGTACAGAAGAATGTAACATGTGATGCAAAAGAGACGGGAGAAATGTTAGTAGGTTGTTTCCTTTAGTGATTTTATCAGAATAGCTTTAAATCCCGCCTGCGGCTTCAAAATTATGGAAAGCATGTTGGGAAAAAACTGTAGTGTTGTGGCAATGAAGATTCTGTTTCTAAAAAGTACATGGCAAAGATTCGGTTTCTATTCTAAAATAATCTTTGCATTATCAGCATAGAGCCAGACTGTCAAATCCCAATCAGGTCATTTATAGGGCATCAGACATGCATGGGCCAAAAAAAAAAGCCTTCCCTGAGCCACTGGAGATTTCCTTTGCTGTAGAAGACAACTTTGGGTTGCAGAGAATCAGTATCCACCCCACAGAGCATGAGAAGAAATCCTAAGAGACCACTTCAAGTTATGTCAGGGCTGTCCCTAGGTTGCCCAACAACCACCCCATAATAAGGCTGCCCAAGTGAGCAGGAAAGTGATCTTCTTCCTCCACCAGCTCTGCTCAGTAGTTGTTATTAAGCCTGTGCTTTTCAGTGAAATTTCTGATGGCTTTGTAGCAAGCCTAATCTAGTAACAGGCAGCCTAATATCACACAAGCTGTTGGTCTCCTTGTGGGACTCAAATTGCATTAACATCAACTGCTGAGGACGTTGTTACATGCTGTTCTCAGCTTCAGTGGGTTCAAGTGCAAAGATATTAGCCAGCATAAGATGACACCATTTTTTATCAAGTGAAATTAATACAGAAAGCATTTTTTAAGAAATTATCACACTTATTCTTCTCTGTATCAGCAGAAAAACATCTCCAGTTTGCCAAGTTGTAAGAGATGTAATTAGCTGAGGGAAACAAGTATTACCAGGTTTTGATGAAGTAAAACAAAGGACGACCACAATAAAGACCAAGTTTCCAAGAGTAAACAGCACCCAGCACTTCTCTGGCAAAGAATGGAAATTGGCGGTTAGCAAGCTATTTGGGGAAGTAATCATGGAAATGATTAAAATTTATTTTAAAGGATTTGCTAATAGCAAAGCATATTTCTGTGCTGGCACAAGGATATCAACATTTGTGAAAAAGTTAGGGCAAATTTAATGGAGGAGAGCTTAGAGTAAATATTTTGAAGGAAACACTATTTGGAGGAGGTAGCTTTTTGTATTACAATATCCATTTCATTCAACCTCCAGGAAAGGTCATTGATTTAATCAAAAAGCTTTTTTCGTTTGGTTAGACTCCCAAATGTACATACCATCAAGATCTGGTGCACAGAAATAATTTGAAGCAAATCTTCTAAAAAAGGTTTTGAAGATGCTTGCCAGTAGAACATTGTGCCTCACAGCTATAATATCAGAAAAAGCCATTCAATTTAAATTAATATATTTGGCCAGACAGCTATATTAAAATTCTTGTTGTTTTTTCTCTTATAATGGTAGCCTGTGGTATGACTAGCCCTCTTCAAAAATCTGTATAGTTATTGCCTTTCTCTTGCCTAGGGTGCATCATATGTTTTTGATTTTGATGAGCTGCATTGCACTACCTCATTAAAACAAACACTTATGCAAAACAAAAGGCTGCATATTGCAGCGCAGGGTATGTAAGCCAGTTTTGAAGACTGCAGTGTTTTAAAAGCGTGTTTCAAAGGAGAACTTCCGTCGACCCAGCTCCACTTGTGTTTAACATTTGTGGATGATGTCAGACACATTCGGTGCTTTCTTAGCCCCTGCAAACAAGGAGGCTTCAAAAGCGATACTAGCTGCAGCTGTAAACCATGCAAGTGCCGTCCTCACTTGCTGGCAGAAGGGAAAGGTAGGACTTTCTCCCCATGTGAGTGACCTCTCTCCATCAGACAGAGCAGCGGCTGTATCCCAAGGACAGCTTGGAGCACTGTGCCGGCACTGCTGGACAGCTCCACTTCTCCTCCCTAGTCACCTGCCCCAGGACAACCCTTTCCAGAGGATACTTTCCAGGGCATCTTTGGGGGGAATCAGGAGGACTCTATTCTATATGATTTTTTTTCCTTTGTGGTTAATTTTCAGCACCTGCTTTCAGCTGAGATTATTTTTTGCCTTCAAAAATGGCAATTCTCTTCCACTGAAGAGGAGTGCTCATGTAAAGGGGGCTTTGGATAAATAGCTTAAATGCAGACATCACATATGTCTGAAGTTTAGGTGAGATGAAGCCTACCAAAAAAGCTGAGATCTGTGACTTTTCTGTGTATACATTTTTTGGTGGCTTGTTTAAAAAAATTCAAGTGCCAGGGTTGATGTTTTTCATCCAAATCTCTCAAGCTGTTTACAAGACAAATTACATCATCGCTACTGCTAGCTTAACTAAGTTTATATCAGCTGGACTTTGGAAGGTCAACAAGATGTTACAGAATCCCAGTGATTATCGTGGTTTTGTATAATGTATTCCTCATGCTAATGCTTTTTCATTGTGTGTAAAAATCCTTAGATTAATGGAGGCATTTATGGAAATATTTGCATACTTTAATAACGTTCACTATTTGGCATTTTTGACACTCCACAAGCTCATTTTTAATCACTTATTTCTGAGATTCAATAATCACTGCTAGTAAAAATTCAGCAGGATTTTCTGCAAACTCCCTTACAATGTAGCAACATTAGTTACTGTAATTGTAACTCAATACAGAAAAGGAATTACTAGGCTGTGTGCTACATCATCCTTCTGAAATAATTATTGCTAATACATATATTCTGCAGTTGTCAAAATTTACATATTTTTAGTGTTCCATGTGGCACATTTTAAAGTCACAGACATGAAATTATGACAAGACTCTGGTGTTTTAGAAGTTAAGGAAACAAGTGTCTTTCCACTATGTCTTTATCTGTGGAAGTTCTGTACTGAAGGCTTTCAGTGAAAAACAATTGAGCACTGCCAGATTTGTTTCTGGCCCTGAAGCTTAGATGGTTTTGATTATCCATTCAGAAAATGTACTACAGGAAATGCAGTGAGCATACTGATCACACAGTTCCAGTATAAGTTTTAAAACCAACGTAGTGAATTCACAGCTTTTGAGCAAACCACAGCCTTGCACTGCATTGATGCAATGTATGAACTACTTCAATGGGCATACAATGTCCAGAAAATAATTCTATGCTCATGGCCAACTATGGTGGGAAAAAAAAAAGGGATGGTATTTACAACTTTAACAGTTTGTTAAAAAACATTCAAACACTTTGCCTTATTATGAAGAACCCTACTCAACAGTTTATCTTGTCATTTTTCTCTGGATGGCTCTACTGTCCCATGTTTTTAACACATACATGTAGCCATCTTTTTTTCAACATACAAATTATGCTTAAAAATGATTATTACATTTCCTTTTACAAAGCTAACAACTTGACTTCAAAAAACTACACACTATTATCTAGCATTAAACTTTGCCAAAATAAAATGGCAAAAAGTGACAGAGTTCATAACAAGTAAAAGTATTTACATATAGTTTAAAAAAAAAAAAGAAAAAAAAAAGATGGTGAAGGTTAAATCCTGTCACCACTGAAGCCAGTGAAGTTTTGTCACTGTCTTCCTTAGAGCCTGCACTTTATCCTAGCTACTCATAACACATTTCATATTTGATAGGGAACAATTTAAAGTGATAAATAGCAGCCAGAATGCATCTGTGTGCGAAGGGGGAAGATTTAAGACCAGTCTCAGTGTTGAAAGTAAACTTATTTTGGCAGTTTTGAAATTTTTGGCCTACCAGGCTAAATCTGAGTTTAAGCAGGGGATACATTTCTGCTTATGCTAGCTATCTGAAAGCTCTAGGCTAGTCAGACTGGCTCCCTCTGAAGACAGTGGAGACCCTCTAGAGTAATCTTCTAAGATGTTAAGTCCAGGCTGCCCAGATTTTAAAAAAATGACAAGGGCCACCAACCCACATAGCCAACCCTCACCCAGAAAAGGAACTTATTTATATTTATGTGCCTATACATTGGTTTAAGATCTAGTTTCAGATAGAAAAAAATGCCTCATGCTACTCTGATGAAGAATTTACACCACAAAATAGAAACTTTTTCCTCATTTTCTATTGGTAGAAGTTTTACTGTGAAGTCTTGATCCTGAAGTCACATCCATAATGGCTGTTTCTCTGCAAGCAATCCAAGCCTGCCAGGAGAGTATTTTCCCCATCCCTAAATGGTAGGAGAAGCGGAGCTGTTTGAAGTTAGGCAACTTTTCCCAGAAGAAACATTCTTGCTTTAGACGAGCCTGGTCCTGTGCAGTTGCACCCCACCACCACTGTTCCCCTGCTCTCCTGCAACAATTATATGCCCAGCTCTACACATCAGCTCTTTGCATCCAAGAAGGTGACCTTTGGAGTTAAAAGTGTTCAGTAGGAGGCAGTGTTGGGATGATGCCCCTGGGCTGTGGCCACACAACAGGCCCTGTGTTGTGCTGGTGCTGAGCTCCCCCATGGGTGTGTGGAAGTGATGCTTACATGGAACACAACCCAAAAGCTTCCCTGCTTCTTACTTAAGTCAGGCACAGGCTTAGCAGCCTCTTCAGGGACCTCTGGTTCCAGTTATTTTGTAGTTGCATCCGGAAAGTATGAAGATTTGTCACTGTGCAAGGAAGCAGACCGGAAATTTTATAGTAAATTGTATGTTACTGTCTTATTCTTGTGAAATGTCACTATACATAAATTAAGAATAGTGAGGTTATTTTACATCTTTTTATATTTCCTTGATAGGTTTCCAAGCTAATTCTTCTACATTACTTAAATTTTATTCCATTTAGAGAGCAGAGCTACTCAAAGCAGAAAAGTATAACACTTTGTATTGCTTTCCTGACAATTTGTTTAGTGATGTATAGCTAAATAATGGCAATATTCATGTACTCAGTCCTTCTAAATGACTTGAAATTTTTTCTTCTTTAAAAAAACCTCTGATTTCTCGAAGAGTTTTGTTTTCAAAAGTAAATATGCAGGTTGGATACAGAAACATTTTAATGCTTCAGAGTAATGCAGTCAACAGTCTATTTGAAAATGGAATTTTGATTTGCTACCTGAAAATGGAAATCATTAAAAATAGATGTTGACACAAATGAAAGTTAGGTAATTACAGTCTCCTTTCTTTTAAGCACTTCTTACAAAAAAAAAAAAGCTTCTGTTCATGTGAACAGAAACATTTCAGGAAGCTCCCTCACAACTCGTCTCTGGAGGAGGGAGGAAGATGATATGCAATAGGTTATATCTACATGCATGAAGCTGATCTTTGTCTTCCACAGCCAAGTCAATTTTTAGCCAGAATTATTTGTCTATCCCAGAGGAAATAATAGTCGTAAGTTATAGCCACATGCAGAGTAAGACAGATAGAAGAGATGCTACCCCCTGTCAAATCTGTCAAATTTCTGGCTCTAGAAAGACTTTTCCTGTGCTTGCCATGCCAAAACTAGTAATATCAATAGTGCTGTTATTACAGCCAGCACTTCCAAAACTCCCTTTTCACTAAAGTCTATCCCATTCAAAACAATATAAATATTCTATATCTAAACCACATGAAAGTATGTAACAGTGGGGCTAGGTGTTATCTGAACCTAACCCAGCAGAAACACAGTCTGGTTTGCTCATCAAGATCACCAGCAGTATCTAGTAAAGCATCTGAAACCACAAGCCCACTGCCCAGTTTCCTGGAAAAAATGTCAGCCACATGCTCTCTTCCACACAACTCCACCCATAACATCATGGCCCTCATTTTTATTGTATATTTTAGGAGACTCTCTCAGAAAAGCCCAGGTAATGTCATGGGAAGACTTGCATTACTAGCTCCCAAGGTTCACATTAATCTGTCTCTGAGGGCTTCTGGTTAATGCATATACTTACAAGAATTTACACATCTTAAAGACAAGAAGCATTATTTTTTAGCTGCTGTTTCATTTCTTCAGTGCAAGATTTTCCTCTGACAAAGAATGCTGCATTTGCAAGGGCAATGCATGCCAGGCCAGACTCTGTGGCTCTGACTCAAGCAAACACCCCACAGATTTTAAGAGGGGGTTTTGATTGCATGAGAAGAGAGTTTCTTTTCAAAAACTTTCACAGGGATAATATCTAATTTTATTTCTCTTAATTGATGGCAGTAAGCTATGATTTCTAGCTTTAGGCATGGTAGATGGCCTTGTATTGTTTACCTCTGGAATTTTACCTGGTGTTTGTTTGTTTTTAACATATGCATCCACCTTGCAGCTCTTTGCCCATGTTACTTTATTAATTTACCCTCAATAACAGATGCATGGAGTAGAACGATGCTGCTGCTTCCTTTGCTGCTAGTGAAATGCTATCTCCCCGCCATACAGCAGGAGACCGAAGGAGAGAGAGACCTCAAGTCATGCTCTCGATCGAGCAAGCAACTGGTGGAGCTGCCAAATCTGTCTGAAGATCAGCAGAGGCCACCTGGGTCATTACCTCCATCTGGAGTTGGCTATAAGGATAAGCCAAGGATAAGGCTGTTTTTCCTTTCCTTCATCCTGAAGTGAGAAGGGTGCAGGGCCTGCACTGACTGCAGCTCATGGCTCTGGGAAAGGCTTGGGGAGATCAGAAAGCACCAGTGGCAAGGACCAGGGAGGGGTAGTGCTGGTGTCTCCTCCAGACAACATCGGATGTTTCCTCTAGCAGCTGCTTCAAGAGTTATGAAGTGGGAAATCAGACAAAAGTGGCTTTTGTATACTCAAGGCTTCAGAGAGTGAAAAGTACTCACACGGGGCCAGTTTTGCTGTGCGTAGAAATCACGGCAACTCTGCAGACACCAGCAAAGCCAAAACATCAATTTATTCGTACTGAGGACCTGGCCTCCCATGACCAGTATCATAAAAAATACTGATATTTTGCAAAATGTTCCTCATTTTTCAGAAGTGCTGCAGACTCCAGTTACTGCTGAATGGTGGCCATGTTTCACCCCAGCACTAGCTCCATTTCAGTGATGAGTGAAGTGACTCCTATAAAAATAGTTCGAAAAGCTCTCAGGGATTCCTTCACGATAAAAGCTGCTGTTATTCACCATATGGTGGAAATAGCTGGGAATGCTGTGCCTCCTTGTCAGCAAAAGCTAAAATCTGCAAGAGGCAAAGGGATCTTAGATAGGAATGACACCATTACCCTGGGTAACAGGGTTGTACATTTGAACCCATTTAAAAAGACACTCATTCTGGGGCAATGAGAAAGTAAAGATTAATGTGTATTTAATTTGTAGGCAGGGTCAAGCAGACACAAAGCATTAAAACAAAATATTTCACCAAACTCCTAAAGAGACAGGATTAAATATACTTTCAAAATTATGTGTAATCCTGCAACTGTTGGTGAAAGGAAAATTAACATACAAAACTGGGTTGTGCAACTTTAAAAAGTCACAGTCCCACGAGGTCGCGAACCACTTTTGCCCTCCTACATGCCACAGAAACCATAAAAAAATAATTTAGTAATTTGTAAATTCAAATTGCTAATCTCCGTACCTTTGATACCTTTAACTGGGTACTAAAACTACTCAAGATAGCAGTTTGAAATGCTAGAACTTTTGGTAGAAAGTTTGGTAAAACTTTTTCTCTATCTTATCCATTTTTATAAAGTTGGCATGTGATTTTTATTTTAAAAGTTTGAGGAGACTCTTCAAGCCTGTGAATGTGCCTTTCCACTACAGAATCAAGAAGCAGCAATGTATGCAAATCCTTTAGCGAGATTATCTTTACCTTACCTTAGCTACCCAAAAGTTCAACACCTAGACTAAAGGAGTTGCCTAGGCTCCTCTGAAATCTATTTTAAAATGGAATTAAATACCCTTTGGATATGCCTCTGTTTCCATTAGCTCTGAAGAAAGGTTTAGCTTTCAGACAAGTAAAGTCAGCTGAGATGAATCTTGACCCATAAAATAATGAATAAATGGCATGTAAGTCAGAGAAGGGTTTCATAGGCCTTACCTACAGGACACGAGGACGACAGAAATAAGGAGCTATGATAAGGCAGAAAACACTTCCTACAAAATGGGTGGCACTGGGCAGCAAGCGTGAGCCACACCAGCTCCCTAATCTGAGGGAACTCAAAGAGCACTGGGATCTCACTGACATAAGTGAGAACTGAACTTGGCACCCTCTGCACGAGCTGACACTAATGGAAACTCTGAAGGAGTTATGTGGCAACTGCTTTATGTAGATCCCCAAGTAATGATATATCACAGAATCACAGAATATTAGGAG
>NW_010180600.1:52287-91378 GCF_000695765.1 Mesitornis unicolor | reverse complement strand
TGAGGGTACATTCAATCCCCTCATCAAGGATGTAACATATAATGAATGTAACATATAATGTAACATTTAATGTGACAAATTGGATAATAGTCATGTCTCTTTTCAGCAAAGAATTAAACTGACCCAAGGTGTTCACGTATTTCCTTGGGAGCTCTTCTAGAGCTCAACCTCAATCTCAGCATTCAATTACTTGTGCATTTTATATAGTCTGCACTGAGGGCTTTACTTCTGTTCCAATATCTTATTAAAGCTATTCTGCACTACTGATGATCTGCTTTTTGCTTTCTAATTATACTACTTCAACCATTCTGGGAAAGATTGGTTGTATAAATATAAATGATTGAAAGGTAAACAAAACATCTATCCAGAAAATACTTTTTGAGGTAAATTTTGTCCCCTGAAACTACTTCTATTTCTACTTTATAGTTTGTTTCATAAATCACAAGGTAAAGTGGTTAGAAAACACAACATGTTTTTCAAAGATGTAGATGAAAATAGATGCAGTATTCATAAAAAGTCAACCAAAAACGGTAAGAACTTTAAAATCACAACCACACTTGACTGAACAGTTACAAGTGTTATTTTAGTCGCCCCAAAGCTTCTTGTTTCAAAGTTGCCAAATAGACATATTGACAGTTGCACAGGAATGAACTTTAAAGATACATAAAGGCAGCAGAGGTCAACCGAACTCTGAAGAAATGTTAAAGTGCCACAAGCTTATGAGAAAGTGTAAGAAATTTAGGCACTGTTGCTGTCCTTGAAAACAAGAGAAAAAATTAACAATACTTCAGATGCAGTGCCCTGAAGTCAGAGCAAAGGGATTCCAAGCATTTTCTTGGCCCAGGAAAGGAAGAAAAGAGGTCAGTGTTTCCCAGCTTCACCATTGCCGCCCCAAGGGGAACCGCTGCAAAATCTTAGCTAGAAAGGGAAGGTACAAAGTGTCCTTAAATCTTGCCAGCCACAGTTGTTTTCCAAAGAAAGAGGGGACTCTGTTTTTACCCTTGTTTCCTCATCTGGCTTTGCAATTATTTGTACCTTTATACAAATTTAAGAAGTGCATGTATATGCATATGTATATGAAAAATATATGTGAATATATATTCACAGGAACACTGCTTTTACCTTTAAAGTTTTCTGAGAGATGAGAACGAAGCTGAGAGTATTCACCTTCATTTTTGTCTCTTTGGAGAGTTTCAGAAACAGAACTCAGGACTGTGTGAATATTGTTCTGTCTAAAACTTACTTATTAGCTACTAGCGAGTTCAGTAACAGACAGGCTTCAAGGCACAAACCCAGATAACATTTTTGTATCAGTTCAGGGAAATTTGTCCAGAAGCTGAGTTGTGCTACCAGACCTTGTTTTTCCCTCTTCCCTTACCCTCTCCAGCAGTAGACCCAGACCTGCATTTCGCAGTGGCCTGTTGGGAAACAGAAGATGCTCTGGTAGCTCACCCAGGAGTGGGTGCACGGTACGCTTGTATACCACATTTCACAGCTTTCACAGACACTCTTTGATGTGTGACACCTGGGATTGCATGGGCTGCTTTTTGACTTGACTGCTACACTCCTGAATGATCTTTACTTGTGGAAGGGATCCGGCAAGTAAGGGATTAAAGTGGCAGATTTTTTTTCCTCAGCCTGTTGCACAGAATGTTTTATTTTTACTTGTTCTGAGGTTGCCCATATGTTACTTCTTTAGATAAAACCACAAAGCCAGATGGTACGAATAAAATACATAATAAGACTGTCTGCCCTTGTGAGAAGAGATCATATCCTAACATTAGAAATTGCTAACTGTAAGTAGATGCATGAAGTTGCAGAATAAGAGATGGGTACCTGGAGGGATTAAGTTCAGTGCAAAACCCAAGGCAGGGAGTTTCTTCCCAGCAAACAAAAGCCTCTTGGGGTGCAAGACAGTCTCACTGAGCATGCTGAATTGCAGCATTAAGGTATGTCTGCTGTGCAATTGAGAAGTGTGATCACAATATGCATAAGACGACTTATAATAAGACTTTCTGTCTGCACTGCAGCTGAAGGAATGACTGTAGCATGAAAAGAACATTGCCACACTAACCATATAGATAACAGTGGTGCAAATGCTGTGGCACCACTTTCAGGATGGGTTTGGAGAATTTGCATCTGTGTACTTTTTGCTAGCTTCCACTAAAGTCTGTGTGCCATGCACTGTTTAATTTCATACACATACTAACTAGACTGAAAATGGCTGATATGACTTCTTAGAGTGCAGTCACACATCCCAGATGCACAGCACACACATCTTAATGTAGCCAATAATTATGCTCAGTAGCATGTCTTTCCTGCAGATTTGACTATTTCACTACACTTATTGCTAATAAAGTATTAACACTACACTTCCTACTTTTCACTTAATATGATTTAAAAGCTGTAAGTCTTCTGTTATTTTTAGTCACATCATTACTTACAAAGCTCAGCTTAGCAAATACAAGTTTGACATGTGAGATTTCAGATCCTAAAAATTATTTCTACTACTACTAATTATTATTATTATAAATTATTTGTTCTTTTTCTTTACCTTCTAAGTTACTCATCAGACTTGTGATAAAGTCACCTGAGAGGACAACATTGTAATGATAAATAACAGAAGTTTGGGCTTAAAAACAGATTTGAGTGTTATAAATATATATATATGAAGTAAAAGAAAGGGAATTTCTTCTGTCAACCCCTCCAGTCTGGCATGTGCAGACTACTGCAATTTATATTACAGGGATTTCTCATAAAGAAATTTTATTTTACTATGTGATCCCAGCCCGTCTGCCTGCATTTATCTCAATTTCCATTAAGTCGTTGCAGTTCATCCTGTGGTCCTACAGCATTCCAGAAATTTGTCAAAGATTCTAAACCAGAGTCTTTTTAAGAAGAAACAATCTTTTAATTTCTCTAAATTTTTAGTTAGCTGTCCATGACTTGACTTCCTATGTCTTGCAATTACCAACAGCTGAACAGGAGCAGATATGTTCTCCTTCAGGTGTTGTCAGTAAGAGCACAATGGGTGAAGGGTGGCTGGAACATCAATTGGAAACTGTTCTCTTCTTTTGAGTCAATTTTTTGTTATCTAATTACGCTGTTCTTCAATATCAATGTTCCACTACTGAAAATACTCAGCTGACTGACCTGTGGGGAACAGTTGTTCTGTGGGCATTTGACAGGATGTTAATAGTTTGCTTCAGAAAAAATATTAGGGAATTTCTTAATTTAAGCACACTCTGAATATTTGTTGCATCATACTGATGTGAAGCTCTGAGCTGAATGAGTATCCTTGCCTTCAGAACAAAACATGCTACAAGTAAATTTTATACTGTGCTGCTCAGAAAGACACACCTACAACCGCTATGGGAAGGGGAGATCTCAGTCATCTGTAGAAATGATACCTTGGGCCTTTTGTTTCCCTGATCATCTAGGTAATGTCACATGATGATGTGAACACTTCAGTAGGCAGAAAGGTCCACTTCTGTAATCTAAAATTAAATAGTTTTGTTTAAACAGAAAATAGTTTTGTTTAAACAGAGAGACGGAAATATCCTTTCCTGCTAAAAAGACTCTGTCTAGGAAATAATGGTATTTTCAAGTAAAAACGAAGAGTGTATTTGGAACTATAAGATAAATAACATTTGTTCCTATTTCAATGTGTAAATACATCTGAGGCTTACAAAGTTTCTTTATCCCTCAGTACCCTCCAGAGATACTCCTTCTCAAGGGTATCTTTATGGGAAGACAGAATTTAAAACTCTTGTTATTCATCCCCTTTGCACTTCTTTCATTTTCCATTCTTATGACACATCTTTCCCTTAAATCATCATATCCAGCTGTGTGTACTTGAACCATGAGTTGTTATAGACTGGGTTTAGGTGCTGCCAATTTTACACAATCAATGTCTAATAGTTTGAGGTGAGTTACACATTCAGTATTTTCTATCCTTGTTTTAAAAGCATTGTTACTGCCCCTTTAGTAGGGCAGATACTGAGTTTAGTAAAATTTCTGCTTTTGACCAGCACTTGAGGAATATTGCTTCACTCATTGTTTACACAGAGAAGACTGAGGAAGTGGAAGTAGATTTCAGTGGAAAGGATTCACACGGAAAATGGATGGACCACTGACTAGTGAAAATGTTTAACCAAAATATTTTTATTACAATTCAAGAATCTTACTTATATTTTTTCCCAGTGAAGAAAAATATGAAATATCTGTTTATTTACACAATAAATTAAACTCATAATAAACAGAAACTTCTGAAATGTGGTTTTCCAACATGTATTTTAGGTATATCAGATAACCAGGAAATCAGCCTTATTCAGAGCAGACTGGACAATCTCAACAGCCAAATGAAAACAGAATTCAAATGCAAGAGCACAACAAAGGAGTGTGGTTGTGCTGTCAATGTCCAGATCAGAATTCAATAAAATGTCAATTATTTTCTTTCCATAGTATGTTTGAAAAGTGCTTATTTAATGCTATGAAATTCAAAAGTAATTATATATCATAATAATTATTATTATGTTAACTAAATGTTCTCGTTTGAGCTAAACAGAACTAATTTTCTATTTAGTGATTTTACTTTTCAGCTCAGTCTCTTTTAAGTGGCTGAACTTGCTGAAACTAAAGGCATTGTTTTTCCAGTATGTGCTGCTAGAAGGTAAGCTCAAGGTCAACTGTCTCATCATGGGTGCTGTGTCTGCTTCTACAGGGGAAGGCAGACCCAAAACTGACCAGCTAGGTATTCCATCCCACATACGTCATACTCAGTATAAAGCTGAGGGATCACAAGGGTCTCAGCCTCTTCTTCCATCTTGGAGCCCTTCCATCTCAGACCCTTCCATCCATCTCGATCCTCGACCTCTGATTCTGATTCATATGTTCCTGCATCCTGCTCCCACCTGCTGCTGAGTTCGGTCTGGGACTTTCCCAGTGCCCTGCTCTGCAGAGCCTCTGGTGATGTATACGTCATTGGGGGGGAGGGTGGGGGGAGGATTTTATGTTAGTTTTGTATATACATTTGTATATATCTGTATATATTTTGTTATTTTCCTATTTACATTATTATCCTGTAGTATTAGTATTATTGTTTTATTAAATCTGTTAGTTTTATTATTTTTCCAATCCATAAAGTCTCTCTCCCTTATTCTCTTTTCTGTTCCCTTCTGGGGAGAGGAGAGGGGTTAATAGAGCGCATCTGTCCAGGATTTAGTTGCCAGCCCAGCCCTAAACCATGACACTAAATCTAACATCTTATTTCTTTCTAATTTTTAGTTTGAAATGTTTTAATTCCTTCTCTCACCTCCTGTGCACATTGCAAGAACTCTTTTTATGAAATTTCTTCCTTAATAGCAATGAGATTGTCTTCATTAAGTTTAGAATATTCTGCTTTTTCAAAACTCTCTCTGAAAATATTTCTTCTAGAAATCCAAACCAGATAATTGTCTTTCACATTTTCTCACAAACAGTCTGATAAATTTATCATGGAAACCAGTGTGAAAATTCCATGAGCTTTCTTCAGAGTAAGTTCAGAATTTTGTACAATTGTATGGTGAAGGACAGAGAGTAAAACCAGAAAAAATGGAAGTATTCTGCAGAAGCATGAATAGAACATATTTACTTTGTGAACCTGCTGGCTACCTGTAAAAATTCCAGATTATTTTAGCTTGGAATTTATATTTGGGCACAATTTTCAAAGGTAAAATGCTACATTAGTCCATTCAAGCCTTCTGACACATATATTTCCCCCTATCATTTCATTGCTATTCTATACTGAAAATCTAACATGGAATTAAAATTAAAGCAGCAGTGTAAGAAAGCAGAATGTTGTTTTAAAACAAGTACATAAATTCAAGGTCAGTTGTCAGTTCAGATTTTTTTTGAAATGCTTTCCAGAAAAAAAGATGTGTCCTATCTCACTAAATCCCATACAAATCTGGTCCGTGCGCTAATATTCTTTTTTGGTTACAACTGCCTTTGTTTGATTAATTAGGCCAGTTGGGGTGCATCTAGATAGAACGGATCTACCCACACAGATCCAACTGTGAGACTGAGATCTTTGTTGTAATAGAGATCATGAGGAGATACAAATACCACAGCAGTAGTAGCTTAGTTTAGTTTTAGTTAGTAGTTGAGTTTTGCTTTTGGAGGGTTCCATATAATTCTATTACATCATGTTGTCAAAAGGATGTTTAGGGCCACATCTTGCAAGTCATAGCTTAGTCACAGGCCTAATTACCTGTTCAAGTACTCTCCACTGCCTCTTTCCAAAGATATCCTGAGGTCTTTCATCTGCAACCAGTGGGCATAAAGACATCATAACTGTCCTCCACAGAGTGAAAACAATAGGAATTCAGCTAATATAGTTCTTATAAATGGCAAATAAATTCATTTTTTAAAGCTCAAATTAAATAAAAGAATCAGTATAAATCACCTTTATCTTTGAGAAAAGAGTATGAGAGGTAAGAGTTAAGGGAAAAAAGCAAACAGAAGTAATGATATTTTCCTTTCTACCCTTTTGACTTCAATGAATATTTTATTGAATTTTGGAAGGCATAAGAGAGTGGTTTGTAGCTTTTTTTTTATTGTAAGGAAGGGAATTTTCAATGGGATTGTATATATTTATTCTAGAAGTAGCACTTATTACAACTGCTTTATTTTCTAGTAAAATTTGTTAATGACTACAAAACCAGGTTCTCTTTATATTATAAAGTGAAGGTGACTATTCAGGGACTATTCTATTCAGCTGCCTTACTGTTGAGGTAGCTAGTCTCAAAGGGTCATGTCTTTGCCAGTATAACTATTTCTTTGCCGTTAATTCCAGTGAAATCAAAACAGAGCATTGGATAGCTCTAGCTGAGGACTGTTTGAAGAACTGTGTAGATTCTTGAAACCTGCACAATTCAAGGATGCAGAGTGGACTCCAGGCCCTGACATTCACATTATGCTAACTGTTATGTTATGACTTTAAAGGTTAAAAAAAGAAAGAAAACTATACTGAGAGCACACTTTTTTTTTTAATGATCTGTATGCAGACCTCCTCCAGGAAAATATTTAAAGCCTTTACTTTCAATCATGCTGTTTATTTCCTTGAAAAAACTCTTTGTTCTTGCACTAAATTCAACAAAGGCTCATGAGTCACTAACTTTGAAATTGATTGGGTTTTCTGGAGCAAGTTGAAAGCCTCCTATGTATTTCTTCATTTGCTGAAAGGATACAGGCTCACAAGATTTTCAGTGCTTCTGATAGCCCAGAGGAGAGCTCTCTAATTGGTGTGTGTACAAAAAAATGAAAATATTCCCTTGTAAGAAACTTCTTCTCTAAGGAGGCTGTGCTTTATTCTTTTATCTTGTTTGAGTCTGTAAGCTGCTGAGCACCTTTAATTCATTATTGAAATTTTTTGGGGATGCTAGATATACTTCACTACCCATTTGTTTCAAAAGGAATTTGGAGATCTTGGTGCTTCAGATGGCTGAGCTCTTGTTGAACTGGTCAGCTATGACCAGAGCAGAATTCTCTAGAGCAGAATGTCCTCACCAGGGGAAAACTGTCACTGCTTTAGTAAAGCAGAACCCCTGATCAGTCTAAGGTAAATCCTTTTTTAATCAACTCAAGAAAGTCTCTGCATCACAGATCCTGGTTCTCATAGGGCATTTTAACTCCCTGACATCTGTTAAAACAGAAACATTGCATAATGATGACAGTCAGCAAGATTTTCAGATGATGACAGGGAATAAATTCTTGAAACAGGTACTGAATGGGCCAAACAATTGACACACATCTGTCTCTGCTAGTCACTGATAAGGAAGAATCAACTGAAGATGTGATAATCTATGAAAGCTCTGTCTGTACCATGAGTGGCTGGGTACAGTCATTATGGATTTACCAAAAGTAAATCATGCCTGACCAACCTGACTGTCTTCCATAGTAGAAAAATTGGATTTGTGGGCAAAGGAAACACAGGAAATGTTTTTATCTTGACCTTTGTATCAGAAACATTGTGACCAGAAGGACTAGGGAAGTGATCATGCCTCTGTACTTGGCATTGGTGAGGCTGCACCTTGAATACTACGATTAGTTTTGGGCCCCTCACTACGAGAAAAAAAATTGAGGTACTGGAGTGTGTCCAAGAAGAGCAATAAAGTTGGTGAAGGGTTTGCGGAACAGATCTTATGAGGAGCAGCTGAGGGAACTGGTAGTGTTTGACCGGGAGAAAAGGAGGGGAGACCTTATCACTCTCTACAACTAACTGAATGGAGATTGTAGCAAGGTGGGTGTTGGTCTCTTCTTCCAAGTAACAATTGATAGGACAAGAGGAAATGGCCTTAGGTTGTGCCACAGGAGGTTTAGATTGAATACTAGGAAACATTTCCTCACTGAAAGTGTTGTCAAGCATTGGAACAGGCTGCCCAGGGAAGTGATGGAGTCATCATCCCTGGAGACATCTAAAAGATAGGTAGATGTGGTGTTTAGGGACATTACAAAATTCAACAAGGCCAAGGGCAAGGTCCTGAACAGGGGAAGGATGAGTTCTCTGCAGCTATGTAGGCTAGTGCTTCACTAAGGGGAGCAGCTTTGCTGAAAAGGCCCTGGAGTGTTAGCAGACAGGGAGCTGAGCATAAGCCACTAGTGTGCCCTGGCAGAAAAGACAGCCAACAAAATCCTGGGCTGTATCACCAGAAGAAGTGAAGTGATCACAAGAAGTGGAGTGAAATTATCATCTCCATTTATTCCTTAGAACTCCTTAGACTGCTTCTACAGTATCACATTTCAGTTTGAACTCCCAGATACAGAAAGACATGAATAAACTGTAGTGGTGGTTTAGTGGAGGGCTACCAAGGCAGTCAGGGACTGGACCACTCATCCTATGAGAAGAAGCTGAGGAACCAAGCCAGGTTGAGTCTCTGGAAGAGATGGCTTCAAGAGGATCTAACAGCAGCTCCCCAGTACCTCTGGGAAGGTCAGCAAGAAGATGGAGGTAGGCTCTTCAAAGCAGACGATGGTGGGAGGATGAGAGGATGGCCAGAAAATAAAATGGAAGGTTCAAACCAAATATGAAAAAAATCCCTATCCCCACAAGGACAGTCAGGCATTGGACCTGGTTGACGAAAACTGTTTTGCTGACTTGGAGGTTTTCAAGATCCCACTGGATAAAGCTCTGAATAATGTAGCTTGACCTCACAAGTGACCCTACTCTGAGCAGGATATTGGAGTACACATCTCCTGAGATCTCTTTCAGTCTGAATTTTCCTGTGGTCCTAAGACTTCTCTTGGTTTTAGAGAATGACAACAGAGTTCACCAGCTGCTATGTAGAATCTGCTCTATATCTAAAATTCTGGCATAGGAGAGACAAAAGGAGTTTAATAGCCTTAGCTAAATATTAAAACCCTAAGTCATGTTATTCTTTTGGTTTTTGTTTTAAATTTGACCTCAGAATAATTTTTATTTCTGGGGGAAAAGAAGAAAGAGTGACCTTTATGTTTTGAAAGAGGTGAATAAAAAGTTATTAAACTGTAGTCACGTAAAGCTCTTTGCACAGCCAGACAGGAAAATGTTTGCAGAGACTACGAGGTGGGCTTTGGGCAGGAAATGGTTTGGATTCATACAAATGGAAAAGCGTTTAGCTAAATATTTACCTTGTATGCAGCTTGCAGTGGTCAAGTGAAAACAGAATGTCTGTATATGACATTTGCAGACGTCTCCAGACAGTACTAAATATAGGAAAGAGTTTACCTTTGAGGAGAAGGGCCTTTACATTGACATAACATTACTTTTAGAATTTACTTCTGATGCCCACAACATACCTTATACAAGTGCTTTACATTAACAGAATACGATACTCAGCTATGTAAACATAGTAATTTATAAAACCATATAGTACACTTTAAAGTAGTACTTTGACAGTTGATGACAATTCTTGAAATGACTGGGAAATACTGGATTGCTCAAAAATTAATTGCAGGTTTTTTAATAGATGGACATACATGTCCTGAAATGTATCTAATGTCATTTTAAACTGCCAATTCATTATGTAACTTGGCAGTTGACAGTCCAAGTTTGTTTTAGAAAGAAAAGGTTCATGATTTTCTTAACAATTATTTATTTGGCATTGATTTCAAAATGGAGAATCAAAAGGAACACTTTCATCATATTTTGCTGTATTTTCAGAAAAGGAAAAAAACATTGTGCAAGCTCATAAACAGTTATGTGATGTGTGTGGTGAAGATGCCTTAAAACTATGGCAGTGTCAGAATTGGTTTGCTAAATTTTGGTCTAGAGATTTTGATGTTAAGGATACACCACACTCAGGAAGGCCAATTGAAGTTGATAACAACAAAATAAGGGCATTGATTGAATCCAATCAGCATTAACAATATGAGAGATTGCTGATAATATTAACATATCAAATACTGAACATTGAAAACCATTTAAACCAACATGAATATGTTAGAAACTGTGATATTTGGGTACTGCATGAGCTCAAAGAAAATCATCCCACTAAGTGCCTTGACATTTGTGAGTCTTTCTTGAAACATGAAGAAAAAGATTCATTTTTTAAATGTATGATAACAGGTGATGAAGAAAGCATTGTTTACAATAATGACGAATGAAAAAGATTGTAGAGCAAGTGTGATGAACCAGTTCAAAGCACTTCAAAAGCAGATATTCACCAGTAGGAAGGTTATGCTGTCAGTCTGGTGGGATTTCAAAGGTATTGTGTATTTTGCATTGCTTCCAAGGAGCCAAACCATTAATTTGAATGTGTACTGCAGTCAACTGGATAAATTGAATGATGCCATCAAACAGAAGCATTCAGAACTGGTGAATCGCAAAGGTGTTTTGTTTCTCCATGACAATGCTAGACCACATACAAGACTGGTTACTTGTCAAAAATGGTTGCACCTTGGATGGGATGTGCTACCACAGCCACCATATTTGCCAGACCTGGCACCATTAGACTACCATTTGTTTCATTCTTTACAAAACACCTTGAATGGTTAAACCTTCACTACTGATGAGGCTATCAAATCATTCTTGGAACTGTTTTTTGCTGGAAAAGATAACTTTTTTGAGTGTGGAATTGTAAAGTTGCCTGAAAGATGGCAAAAAGTAATTGAACAAAATTAACAATATATTGTTTAATAGAGTTTTTGTTTCCCATGAAAAATTTACCTTTCATTTACCTAGAAAAATACACAATTACATTTTGGCCAACCCAATATGTTTACTCTTGAACTTGTGGACACCAGTAAAATGAGCAAGAAACAGTTTTGCTGCAGTGAAATAATGTCACAATATTTGGATGCTGAATGCCTATGTTCTTTTCCTGTCTTCCAATAATCTGAGTTTCTATGGGAAATTAATTAGCACTCAGTCAATAACTACAATAATATATACATTGCTACATAACTTCACAATCTTTAATGCATTTATCCACAAAAAATACCCTGTAATGAGAAAAGTATAGTTATGCCCCCTTATCAGTAAAAAGGTGAGTCAGCAGGACTGAAAGAATAATGGCATGTACACAAGTTTTGTTAGTGTTTTTGAGGAACTGAAACAAACTCTCCCAGGTGATGGAGGATAGAACAAGGGGAAATGGCACCAAGCTGTGCCAAGGGAGGTTCAGGTTAGAGATAAGGAGGAAGTTCTTTACTGAGAGGGTTGTCAGAAGCTGGAACAGGCTGCCCAGGGAGGTGGTGGAGTCACCATCCCTGGATGTATTTAAAGAGCGGGTAGACGAGGTACTTAAGGATATGGTTTAGTGGGTAGACAGGAACGGTTGGACATGATGATCTCAGAGGTCTTTTCCAACCGAGCGATTCTGTGATTCTGTGATTCTGTGAAAATCCACTCGGATCCTTTAGGCCACTAAGTACCTTTATACAATTGGCCAAACATTGAATATCTTTGACAATGCATAGATAATGTTGATTTGCTAAATCAGCATTGGAAGTTAACATTATGACCTAAGGTAGTAGTGTAACTACTCTGAACATCCAAAATATAGAATGAATTAAATGTCTTTCCAAAGTCCTGGGCAGGCTGAATATCCTTACTAGACAACAGCTTAAGACACCCTCAGGTGCCAGAGGAGAATTCACAACATCCAAAGATTTTTCTTTTTGCCTTCCTTTTTACTATTCACAGCTGAGATTGGAGATCAGCTGGAGAAGCACCTGGTCTATGGTGCCTGAACCTGCTTTCTATAGAACCCCATCAGCTTTGGACCTTCTCCCAAACTCAGCCACTGCTTACGTGTGTGTCTTCTGCTGCATGCTCAAAGTTAGACATGGGATACTCCATGACTCAGCTGCCCACACAGAGGAGTCTAGAGCCAAATGTCCCGGTGCCACCTGAGACACCCATATGGGCTGTCAGCTCCAGTTTAGGAGGCACAGGCTGCATCAGAACTGGGTCCTCCTCAAAGTGGGAAGTATTTCTGATGTGTTGAAGCAAATTTTTCAGCATAAACCCTTCTCTGGAAGGGCCTGTTTTTCCTTGCTGACTTTAAGAGAAACCTGGTTATTTTATACAGACCTTAGCAGTGGGATTCAGTTGAAACTGACTAATTTATCTAATCACATTTATATGTCAAAAGGCCAGCTAGAACTCAACTCAGGTGCCCATGTATACACCTGCCTAGTACCAGTTGAAATGCCCTATGGTATCCTGTAAAACTGCACAGGGCTGGCAAATAAACACTGTATGACCTAGGGGAGATACATGCTTGTTGGATCAGCAGATAAAGGCCAGGACTTGTATCTTAGAGTGCCCGTCACATCACAAGGAGCTGGCACTTTGGCGGCTAAAACAAGACCACTGACTGGAAAGGGAGCATGGGCTTCTGGCACTCAGCTAGACTCCTGCATCCAGATGCCAAATTTTAGTCCTATCTTCAAAATGGCTTTAAGCCATATTCTTAGGTGGATGAAGTGACATAAGAAGTTGGATTCAGTTGCTTACAGAAAGGATTTTTGTATTTAGAAAATACAATATTCTTTTACTTACATACTGGGTTGTTATTGATAACAATATAGCAATACGATAACAATAAAAAGAAAGAGGAATGAAAACAATCCTTTCTAGTAGAATAATGTCTAACAATTTATACTTTGAGATAGGTCTGTTTTATTCCTCTTCCTGATATTCCTTTGTGTATGTGCTGTATCTGTAGTAGGTGATTAATTGAGACTAAATCTAATTATGCAATACTTATAATGTCCAATTTACCTTTACTTTCAGCTAATAGGTCAATTAGCTTGATTTGGGGGAATAATCTATTTACAGTGCTGAACACACAAATGGGATTTGCCAAATAGAGGGCAAAAGTACTGAGCAAATAGTGGTGTACAGATTTATTCATAGCACTTCTTCTGAAGAAACATTGCAGTGATGCCTACTAGATTTGAATCCTTAATTATTAAATAACAAACTAAGTTTCCAATTCCTTAAAACTTACCAACCTCCCCCTCCTCTTGTTTTCCATGTATTACTTAGATGATGGAAAAATTGCTATAGGTCAAGATTAATCAGTTCTGTGTGTCAAACATATGTCATTTTTTCATTTTTTAATACTACAAACCAAGCATACAGAATAGCTGAAAGTAGCTGAATCTTCAGTGAGTACAAGGCCGTTTACAGAATTGGTTATCCTATTTATTTGACTGCACACTAAACATACTCAGATTTCTTATGAACTTAGACAAGTTCCTATTATGACCAATTTTCTGCATTTTGCAAATTTTAGCTCTGCGTGTATCCAGGGAACTGAATATTTTTCTTCTTTCTGTGATGTAGTTTTCCTCTCACACACTCTTTGCAAAATGAAGAACTGTAATTGCAACTTTTTATGTTCAGGCAAATATTGTTTTGTGTTGCTGAAGGCCTCCCACTGTCTAAAGAAGTTTAATCAATAAATATTTTCATGGTTGATTGTACTCCTATTTACACCTCACTTTAGGGACTGGGACTGTTGTATACATCACAATTATTGTTATTACAGATGATAACTGAAGAAATCAGTCATTTGACCACTGACTTTGCAATCAGTTTTTGCACAGACAGCTATTTTTCATGCTCTACCTGCTGGCTAATTATTTTGTAGAACTGCGCTTTGTTAAAATAAAGAAATTCTGTATTAATAGAAATATTTGAAGAGATACTGACATTAATGCTCTGGACACTTCAAGTAAATATCCGGTGCTGTTTTAAGCTGATGACTGATTTCAGAAAATAGATAAAAAAGCCCTTTTCCTCCTCTGTATTCATTCAGTTCAGAACAGAAGCCCCACCAAGCAGTGGAGGCAGCCTGTTTTCCCCTAACGGTATATATTACACGCCATCATTAGTGCCTGGATAGAACAACTGCTCTGTTTTGGCACCTCCTGAGTTCCTACAGTCTGGATGGCAAAAGGAAAGTAGTCTGTCCTGTGTTATGTTAGAAGTGCATAGTATTTTTGAAACAGCCTTTAGACAGATAAGCAGCAGAAGTATATAGCTACTGCTCTGTTTCCATCATATCAGTAATTTGAGACAATTATACCAGGAGCTGTGTGTCATCAATTGTGTTATCTGCTGCAGTAAAATTTGATTAAAAAACTGCATTCAGATTACCATTCTTTGCTGCAGGTTTTCTGCTGTTTACTTAAAGACTGCTTTTTTTAAATTATTATTTTTTTTTAATTCAGAAATGGTTTGAAAATTTCATTCTAATACCAGACCACTTGAACTTCAAAAGCCTGCCTCCCTAATGACTTGACTGAATCTTTTTAAAGTAAGTGGGAGTCTTTCTAATCCTTTCAGTTGGGATTGGACTGGATCATATGTTAGGGTATATGGCTTATTGTATTCTTGTTAATATGTTCATATTCTTTTAAGAAATATATATGGTTAGCATCAACTCTTATGAATTCAGCAATAAAAAAATAATTTTTTTTACAAGTCATTCTGTGTAGGATAAAGGACAATGTTCTCCTGTCAACTTGTTCCTGAAGAGCAACTAGTATTCTACAAAGGACCTTTTCATTTGACAGAAATTATTGCATCTTTTTCATTCTGTAACATTCAAAGATGAAGAAGAAGACTGTCCTTTATCAGCCTTTCCAATGCAAACATGAATACTACCACCTTTTCTATTTGTACAGATGATCAAGGCATTAGTGTAGATGTTCATTGTATCTAAGCAAAATTCCTATCTTTTTCTTACAGATGAACACAATACTGCTGTCCTCTACAAAATGATGTATGATTTGTTTTTACATTTTATAAGACTTTTCTGCTAGGTGCTGACAGTGAGTGTACGAAGTATCATTCAGAAGTATATAGAATAAAAAGTCACTCTTCAGTCTTAGGCAACAAAAATAAATTGATAAGGTAGTCATCAATACTCGTAGTGATCTCAGTGCACCTAATTCTTGCTTACTGAGGTTTTGGAAATACTTTAAGATAGGGTGTGCTGTAAGATATACTTTCTTGTTGTTTTCTACACAAACGAACAAAAATGGTAACACATACAGACACAAAAAAACCTGAAATAAGATGCAGAAAAAGTTATTGTAAAAACTAGACAAAATATAGAATAATCATGCTGCCATGTAATTAAACTAAATACTGAGCCTACTAACTTCTTCCATCACAGGAGCTGTGCTCACTTACTGTATCTATGTTAACATTTTGCTTTCGAGCAGTAGTGCAATTCTGTAACATATCTTCCAGTCAACCTGACATTGGTTCAGTTCAAAGACAAGCTTTGGTGCACACAAACAAAATTCCATTTGTGACATCTGCATGTGAAGAGTCATTCCATCTACTCAGCAATGAGAAACTACATGAGAAGATTTATTCCAGCTCCATCCCCATCCCTGATGGAAACACAAAAGCTTAAACCACCTCCCTTGCATCTTGTGCATGATTAACATCTGGTATAAAGGATGTGGTCAAGTCTGCGATGAAGTAACACCCCTTTTCAATCAATGCATTTGGTAGACATGAATTATATTTTATTTGCTTCATCTATCCCAAATTGCTTGCTAAGGTAGGCCTAAGAAATATATTTATTCTACAGTGAGCTCATTTCTGAGTAGTGAAAAGGCTTCTAGAATTTGAGATTTCTTCCACAAGAAATAAGGAACTGAAATGCACTGTAAGAAAAGTCATTTCATGAACTCAAAACAAGCTTCAATTCGTGGTTTCTCAGAAAAAAAAAGGCCAAGAATTCACAGCTAAAACAGGCTTATATCCTACCAAACTCTTCTGCTCTTTTTCATTTTCAGTACAATGTTGATGAGACTTACATTTTGAAACAAAATATGTGGGATCGCCAAAGATGAGATGAATGAAATGTAAAACTCTGTATCACCTGACTGAATTACTATAGGCAAGCATTTCAGGTTTCCTGTCTTCAGCATGTCTTCGAAGTTTTTTTAGAGAGAGTAAGAACAGAAAACCCTGCTGCAGAGCTACTAACAGAAAAGGCATTCTGCATTCTCCACTCATTTCTCAGCAATGTAATGCATTTGAATTATAGCCACTATCTAAAAACACAGCAAAAATGGATTAAAGAGTCCAAGATTTATAAAATTGTACTGTGTCATCAGTACATCATCACTGTAATAAACACTGGACAGAATGATCTTGCAATTATTAAAGCCATATTTTTAGTGAACATATATAGATGCTCCAGTTTAAAAACTGCTACCACAGCTTTGACTCATGGCTATTATTACTGCTTTCCTTTCCTATTCTATGTGAGACAGACACAACAGAAATGCTGCTGCTCTACGCCTTATTTTAAACTACAAAGTAAGGTTTTGCTGTATTTAAAAATATACCATGACACAGTTTAACAGTTTTTTTACTTGAAAAAATAACTTAGGTATGCACATACAAAGCACATATGGATACATGTATTTAAATTTCAGACTAGCTTACATCAATTAATTTTAAATAAAAAACCCTTCATATCTGTCATATTGTGACTAGATTAAGATTATCCCTAAAAATACTATGTTGTCTGAAGCCATGGCATAATGTTAAACTCTATTATCCCAACTCTGAGATGAGGAGTGGAAATTATATTTTAACAGCTTTTCTTTGTCTTTGGTATGTTTTCCTGCTTCTCACAGACCTAACATTAACTACATACTCTGAAGAATTGTCAGATTTCATACAGAAGTGTCAAATGGAAATTACTGTGTTCACTGAACTGAGGTCTCAGAGAAGCCATTCTCAGGGCACTTGCCTTTAAGTCATCCTGCTCTATTGTTTTCCCTTTCCCTTTTTTTGGTAGAGCTGGTCTCCTAAGCAGAAGCTTGATGCCTTTCTATGAGTTCCTCTATGAGTGCTGGGAATTGCTACAAAAGGGGCATTCAGATGCTGTCTATTTCAAAGAAGGAGAGAGAGATGCACATTTTCTTTTTCTCCAGAAGTATTTGGGAAACATTAATTGAGAGTTGGGTTTTTTCTGCCTTCCAGAGACATTGCTTGTAAGAAGAGAATGATCCAGATTAATTTAGGTATTTATCCAGAAGTTCAGAGTTTAACAAAACCACCTTAGAGTTGAAAACTCAAGTCATTCATTATTTAATTTGCTATAAGACAATTGGTTTCACTTAAAATAAGTTTCCCATTACTTCTTCATACAATACCGTTTTCAGAGCTACTTTCTAATCTAATTGACAACAGTATAATGACTACAGTAATCACCACATTTCACTCACCATGTTTCAACAGTTCAATGTTTATCTTATGGTTCCCTTTCCTTTTTCCCCTTGGGCTTATCTATTTTTTGACATGGGAACGTTTGGGGTCTTCAATCTCTCTTGAAGAGACAATCTTCAGTATTCATCAAGGTATAACAATATGTCATATCTTTCAATCCACCAGCATCATTCCTTGTTCTGGCTGCTGAAAATAAATTCTTTAATGATCCAGTTCTTACTGGTTCACAATATATTGTCAGTCATTTCAGTGAAGTAATGATCTTTTCACCAAGCTTAAAGTAGCTTGGCACAGACATCTTTTAGTGCTTATGCATTAAGATACCATGAAAAAATAGTCAGATATACACTTCACAGCTGGAAATGTTAGTTATCTACAATGTAATAAGTAAGTCCAAAATGCATTGAGCATAATTTTTCAGAGAGCTCAGCACCTTAAAGAATCAGGTTATATTTTGGCTTATTTTTGCTATTTAATATTGCCATTATAGAAAAAAAATGGGGGATCATTGAAAGAAGCAGTGACAAGGCCTAGGTTGTGTCTATTATTGATCAGTTAGCTCTTCTATTTTCAGTCATGTCAAGAAGCTTGTCAAAGAAAGAAAATGTGATTTGGACTTTTCGTTACTGTAATCAACGGGATCAATTAACCTATCAAGCTGCAAGGTAAAGACTAAATTTTTATTTAAACTCAAACAGATATGTCTTTTCCTCTTTTGTATGGGCTTCCATGATTCCTTGAGTTTTTGGAACAAAATTTCCTAAGTCTGATGCAGTATCATTATATATTTAGCTTAACCTTCTTTTTCCATGTAAAAAATCAGACTACAAGGAAAATGTAAGATCACTGCAATTTTTCAGACAAGGATGTCAGTTATGTGCATTGCTTCCATCTTCCTCACAATCTGGTACTAAAAATGAGTCTGTGTCATAGCAGGTTTCATTTCAGATAATAAGGGAAGTTAATAATTAGCTGGTGCTCCTGGATTCACTGAATCCAACCTTTGTTAAGCAGCAGTTTCCTGTATATTAATAGGTTTTAAATTATTCAGGAAATTGCTTGAAAATGACAGTGTCACTGAACATCATTTTAATGTCAAATGACTTGAACAATTCTGTTGGAGTCATCCAGAATGCAGAGGTCAATGCTGCATTGCAGCTTGGCAGCTAATGTGCCTCAGGAGAAATAGCTTACAATTGCCAAAGATAAAATGGATCACCGCAAGAAAATCTTTAGAAAAGCTGTAATAATATAATGTTAGCATATTTTAAATGTTGTTTCAAATTCTACCCCGGTTCAAGTGTTGTAGAGGAAATACCTGATTGCTACATTTAAGGCCATACTTCAACCAGCTGGTGGAAAGGATTCTTCTCTTTCATATGCACACAGGCAGTTCTGTTTGAGTCAATTAGTCTCCTTCATGTCTACCACAAAGTAAAATTAAAAAAAAAATAAGAATGATTATCCATCAAAATAAATTACTGAGTAATACTGATAATATCAAATAACTAATAATATCAAATGTTCTCAGCACAATACCTATTCCCACATACTTACATAAAATGCAGTTTACATTTCAAGCTTACTGGTTCATAGTGTCTGAGGAACCAGTTTGTCAGCTTCAATATTAGTTTTAATTCTGCTATATGAATTAACCACTAATTAACTCTGAAGAACTAGGAAATGTAACAGCCTAATTTACCAACATGTGGAATCCATCTTCTGAAAAACCTAATCCACTGTGACTGTTTCACAACAAAAAATAACATAAATAGGAACTCAAACAGTTAATTCATAGATGTACCCAATTGTCTAAGTAACATCACCCATATTTCAAAACACTTTTCCTAAGCTGGAAGTGAAATCATAGGCTTGTATGAAATAAGAAGCATATGCCTGTTAAGTCATATTTGTCAAGATGAAAACTATTGTACTTTCATTCATACATACTTACTTAAAGTGGCTTTCGAAATATCTTACTTTACATAGATGATATCAGAGATAGCTTCTTTTATACAGTGTCTATTTCTAAGATACCTGGCGATAGAGTTTTGGATGTGTGCGTAGGTCAGCTATTACATCATTTAAATGTAATAGTCAAATTGCTGATATCTTGAAAGTTTTTATCACTTCAGCGAATCACTTTCAAGAGTACAGTTACAGCTGGATGATCAGTACAAAGACATAACCATCGGTCTGAAATATAAACATATAGAATCCCATAGGCTTGTGTGACAGGTAGTAATTTACTTGTGGAACTGGTGAGTATTCCTAAACCTGACAGATAGAGCCTAAATCCTGGCAATGAAGAGGAAATGATGTGATTTTTGCCCAGATTCATGGTTTTGTTCATAATTGGAAGAGTTGTGTTAGTCTCATGTCTTATATCGGCCTTAAGTTTACCCTCAGAACAGGAAGGAAGTGAGAATGCAGTTGCCTTTTCTACCAAACATTGAAACACTATTTAGCTTTGTCTGAAATTCTGCCTAACTTTGGAGACCCATTTTCAATGGTCTATAATTAAATAAATTTTTTTGTTGTTGCAATGTATTATAACTACGTGATACCATTGTACATTTACATATCATTGTTTTACATATGATTTATAACTTACTGTGGTAATCAATTTGAATTCTGCATTTTCCTTTGCTCTCCTCCCAGTTGTTTTGCATGTTTAAAAATAAGCAGCATGTATACATCTCGAAACAGCTGCTGAACTTACAAAGACCAGGGCTACTACAATTGTAGCATCTTTTCATTCCAAGCAGATACTGTATGCAGAGTAGAAGAAAAACAGATTTATTTACTGAAACATGTGCAAAAGATCCATTATACTCAGCATTTGTCCCAATATAAAAAAACCCTACACTTTCCTAGATTTGCACCTGGTGAAAACTGGCATAATTATGACAGATGACAGATGACAAGTCATCTGTCTTGAACAATTTCTTTGCAACATGACTTTGGACATTCAGTTTTGCTTGACTTCTGAAGCAGCTGTCTTAAATACTTCTCTTTTTTTGGTATGAACTGCTGTCCACGGACCTGGGTCATCCCAACAGGACTGAGGCAACATGCCTAAAAGCCAAAAGGATCCTGGGCAGGGAGAGCTGTACCAGTGACTCACCATAGAATCACTCAGGCAAGCTACTTGTGTTTGAGTTTACCCAGGTAGAAAACTGAGCAGAACAAGAAAAGGGAGAAGGACCTCAATTAAATCCTGCATCTGAACCGAGCATTCAGCTTGTATATCACAACTACAAATCTCTGCCTTTTTTTTTTTAATCTTGCCTCCAAATAAAACCAAATACAAGCTATTTATGTTGTTTCATTTGTGAATGGGCTTTATTGTAAGTTTGTCATTACATGTTCTTTCCCTGCCCCTCCCCCAACTCTTTTTCAGCCAGTGGGATTTGGAAGAAAACTGTCTATACATGGCAATCACATAAAAATTACCGCTGCTTCAATTTCGTGGGAGATACAATGTTCCTTTAAGTCATTGAAGCACTCACGAGGCAGAATTTACATGACAAGCAGGATTTGATATTTCAAAGTCAAGATAAAAATATACATTATATAAAAATAGTGCCATAAAATAGGTCTTGTATAAAAGACTGTAATTACTGGCCTAGGACAATATACTTGAATATGCAGTGTAGGCTGGGCTAAGATACTTATTAAAAGTTGATGTTGGCAGTTCATTGTCTAAATTCGCATGTTTGTGTCACATTTCAGGTACGTAAATTTTGTACATTTTGTATCAATAGCAAATATTGATCAAACCAAAAAGCAATAAAAAACCCCAGAGATGTTATAATACATCTGAATATACTATATTCTTATAGCTTGAATAGTATTCATGGTTTTTGACTTCTGTAAAATTTTTATTTAGCATTTATGCTCTCAATACTGCCTAGAAGGCATAATCCAGATTAGACACTGTTGAAAAACACTGATAAGTAAGTGTTGCCAAAAAAATACCATAAAAAAGCTAACAATTTTTACTTTTTAAGTAAAAGGTCAATAAAAGACCCAATTGAGTAAGCAGTCTGCTCCAAAGTGCTGAATGTTCACTATGTTTTACTGAAGCTGCATCAGATCAGGATTTTCCTCTGGTGATTCTTAGAAAATGTACCATCCCTCCTGTTCACTGCTCGCATTCTCACTAAATGACAGCTCCCTCTTCCAGCACTACACACCTAGCAAAGCATACTGACAGTGCTTGTCAAGAAGCAAACTCTAGTACCTTCGTATCACAGTGAAATCCAGAGGAGCTTTGGACAGAGCTTCTTCAGAAGGAGATTGCACTGAGGACTGGAGAGCTCCTGATCCTCCTTCCCTCTGAGAACTTCCTCTTTTTGTCAGTTATCATATTTACTCCTATATTTCTAATATATTTTCTGTTGTCATAATCTTCAGTTTTAAATTCTTTCTACTGAGATCTTGCACAAAAATTAAGAAGTCAAATAAAGTACAATAAATGTATAAAAGTCTTATAACACAAAACTGTTCCAGAGCTTTATTTCACTGAAAGTTTTCTTTTATTTAAAATTTCCTTGATGCCTGATAGGAAACTCTAAGAGATGCCCTAATACTGCAGCAACAAGAATTTTATAAAAATAGAGAAGGAAACTGATTATAAGCTTACAGCAAACAGATATAGCGTCTTAAGTATGATTATCCAAACTACACAGCATGAGTTCGATAGACCCCAGCAACAGCCACATGAAAGACAAAGAAAACTATGATTCTTTTTTGGACACAGCTGACTACACTATTTGCATCTTCAAATGCTTACTGATGTTCTTATTGAGCAGTGCCACTGGCATCAGTTGATAGAGACAACAGTCTGAAAAGGAAGACTACTTGCATTATGTAGTACACCGTATTCTCATTTGTGTTTTCTTTTCTCATTAAAAGTTGTATTTTCTACAATAAAATAATCAATTGGCTACATTTGGACAATGAAACTCATATGACTGTCAGTTGGTTAACTAGTATCTCTGCAAACAATACTCATTTTGGTCCTTTGATGTAAATAAAAGACGAAAGATTGTTCTTCTCAGAAAAAAGAAGGATCGTAAAATATATATAAAATGTACTTATGGTCTTTTGCCACAAGTGAGCTGAAAGGAAGGAGTTTATTAAGCCACAAGGCAGTGATTCTTTGAGATCACCTGTCAGATCCTCCAGTGGGTATAGGTTGTATACATATTGTTAAATAAAATAGAGCTGGAGAAAGCATTTAAGCATCATATCTCTCATTGTCCACATGGCTTTCTTATTAAATTACTCTGGAGAGTGTTTCTCTTCAGGACTTACTTATGTGCCAAAGAATTCAAACACTGTCAGACTGTCTGCATGGTAAGGAAGGACTGAACAAAATCTAATGCTTATACTCTGGGTCTTAAAATCCTGTGTAAACTTTTCAATTTTCCAGTGCAGTCTCTCAAGTGCTAGACCCAACAAAAACGTCATGAGCTCACTGGTGTGCTCTGTGAGGTGTAAAATCAAAGTGTTACAACGTCATGGACCTCTATGTGCATGTGACCTCATAAAGGTATATGCAATACTGTATGAAAGATGTTTAAACACAGTGGTTAATATGGTTAACATTTTTGGGATTGCAAGGTACAACTGGTAAACAAAATCAATTTATAGATAAAAATAATGCATTTCAGACAATTTCTCTATACTTATTTACTTTTTCATTGTTATATCAACTTGACCTCTAGTATGAATATGAATAAATATATAGATTCTGAATATTAATCTTCTTTACTTTTAAACCTTTTTTACTGTAAGGGTGACAGAGCACTGGACCAGGCTGCCCAGAGAGGTTGTAGAGTCTCCTTCTCTGGAGACATTCAAAACCTGTCTAGACATGTTCCTGTGTGACCTACTCTAGGTGATCCTGCTCTGGCAGCGGGGTTGGACTAGATGATCTTTCAAAGTCTCTTCCAACTCCTAATATTCTGTGATTCTGTGATCTTAGCTACTGTTAAGAACCCTGAAAACCAAGCTATATTTTCCCCAGTGATTGCATCAATATATTAACTTAAAAAAATTTATCATTTCCAAGCATTCAAATAATATTAAGTATTAAAATCCTTCCATAAAGTAATAAACTCTAATGATATATTTTGTTTTCCAATATTTCCAATATTTTATATCTGAATTACTTTCTTCTGGCACTTATCTGCAATATGATTTACAGGCACGAGAATGAATGCAGGGGTATTTTGTGGTTCCATTTCTAGTTCACTTTGTATTCCAGTCCCAAACATTGTCTGAATACTTTACAGATTGGAAACAAAACAAAACAAAACAACCTCAAAAAACTTCACAGCATCTCCTAAACTTGTATCTTGTTTTTCCTTCATTGTAACAGTAAAAGTTTTTGAGCTTTGGGATTTGAAGGAGCATAAAATTGAGACAAGTCTGCCAGTAGTCTTTGTGGAAGTAAATGTCATCAGAGAGCATGTACTTGGTTTCTGTGGCTGATGCAAACGTGGATCTCAGGCTATCCCCAAACAAGGGTCCAGGTTGTCATTAGTGTGCTACAGGTAGGATACTCAGTGTTTACACTTCAATTTAGGAATTGCCCAAGGGGACTCACCAGCCCCATCTTTTATAGTGCTTTGCTTTAGACAAGACTGAGATGTCTGCATGAGTTGGAAGACAGAGAGGCTTTCTTGAGAGGTTACATGTCACATGAGGAAACAGTTTTCTTTTTTGCTTCTCCCAGAACCTTAGAGAGCAAAATTCATTATTTTTGCCTTAGTTTGAGAAAAGGAAGATGGAGAGCTTTTCCACATGAGTACACTAACTGAGATCTCTTGCCCAGTAAGTGTGGTTACAGAGGGAGTGAGTGGGCCCTTTTATTGTTCTTTTGTACTGAGCTTTTCATGATAGAATCCCATCTTCAAAGAAGGTGATAAGAAAATGTACAGATACAATAAAACCAATTAAAAAGAAAAATGCATGTATGGTTTTAGCATACATTATTTTTCTCAAGTCAGCAACTTTTCATGCAGAAAATATCAGTTCTGAAGAAAAAGATTGAGGGGAGAGGATCACAAATCGATTATAAATGGTTCCAAGAACAAAAAGTACTGGGTGGCTGGCTGGATTTCTTTTTAAAGCTTATTGTGAATCAGGCAAGATCTAAAAATAACAAAGATCTAGCTGAATGCAAAACACATATTGCGTTCATGAGATGAATCTCAAAATGAAATACAATAAAATTATCAGCTAGCAATGAAATAAAGAAAAAATATAGATCTGTGCCTGCTGTTCAAAATGAGAGAAATCGAATCATGACTGGGTTAAGTGAAACAAATATATCAAATTCCTCCAGAGTACCCTGTGTATAAAGAGTTAAAGGAATGGCATGTGGAGTGTTCTACTCTGTTTTCCAAGACCAAAGTAGCACAGTATATATTTCCTGTGATGCTATTATACTAAGTGCAATTTGTGAACTAGCTCAGTTTTTCTGATTCTGGATACAGATAGCATACCTTTTTGGCTTGTAATAGAAAGATTAAGAAATGGAAGCAGCGTTTAACAATTAAAGGCCTTCAAGGGGTTCAAAATTCATTTGAATAGTTTCATTAAAAATGCTGAGAGTTCACCTTTGATACAAAAGGACTGAGTCTAGAACATATGTATGGTAATAACACATTACTACCAACACATTGCCAAATTTTAAAAGGCAACCTTTAGGAACCAAGGTTCATTTGGTCTTTTCCAGGTGTTGAACTGTAGCATTTTCTTTCATTGAAGGCCTGGTGAATTGTTAAACATACATGTTCATGGCCGAAGGAGGGTTCTGCTGTCTGAGAAAATCCAGGACTGGAATTCAGCCACTCCTTCTCTGAAGGATCATAAGGGAATTGTCACAGTTGCAGTTATATAGGGTTTTTACATCTTCTATTGTCTCAAGAGCACACATTAAGTGAGAGATGCAAGTTCAGTTTTCTTGTTGTAGATAACATTGCTCAACCACTGCAGGAGGGATGCTGTGTCCTTCCAGCACTGTAACACAACAAAAACATGTGGCAATGACAGAAACATCCAATAAAGCAAATAACATATTTCAGAGCCTGAAAACCAGCTTCTGTAAAGCAAAAATGTTGTTTGTTATGTCACTGCATGCCTGCAGTGCATAAAGTAAAAGGATTAAAACAGCAACGGGCTTCATACTCAGTCTGCACTCTAATCTTTCCTGGCCAGCTTCTGTAAACTTTGTCCACCCAGTTACATGCTTCCTTGCCTTCGTGAATCTAGCTGCAAAATGCTGCAGGCTTTCACTTGCTCTCAGCATGTTTGAAACCCACTCACCCTCCCTTCTGCCTAAATGAGCATCTGTAAGGTTTTTGAAATTTGCTTTGATCCTAAATTCAGGGATGATGCTGCAGGCCACTAGCTTGTTTGGATGCAGGTTATTCTGCTTCTGGTCCCCACTGTTCTCCAGTGCCACTCGAGCAGCTCACCTTTGTTCTTTGAAAGACCTGGTGTTTGTAGCGGTTTTGTTCCCTGTTGTTTTTGCACTAACGACTTCCTCTGATCTAGCTCTGTGCATTCACATAGGATAACAGCAACGCAGCCTGGAGTCTGCATATTTATAGGAAATAAAACAGATAGTTTCCTCATTCTGTAGAATATATAATAAAGCAAATAACTAATAAATGCCTAATGCTTTTTTGAGTTTTCAACCTTTGGCATGGCTTACTTAGATTTTTATCCAAGTAGAAGGAAAACATTGAATGGAAATCCATTTTGAAAAGAGAGTTCATTTAGTTTGTGTGGATCTTTGTTTTTCTGAAACATTCGTGTTCTTCAGAAAGCACATTTTCTATATCACTCACTAAGCAAATAAAATAAAGACTCTTGACCCCACTGTTCTTCAGATGTGAAAAGGAAATGAGATCACACCTCCTCAGTTTTTTGTAATTCAAATTTTTCCCCTGAGGGCAGGGCTTAGGGAGGAAAGGACCTAGGTACTCTGCTCTCCTACTGATATTACACATAAATGAAAGAAGCTCTTTAATTAAAAGCCCACCCAGCATCCATGGAATTGTGTACCTTGTTTTCTTTTTGGAAGATTTGTTGTTATGTTTTTCAGTGATTAAATCTCACATTTTCTCAACAGTCCTAGTGAGGAGGAAATAGGAAATAAAATAAAATAGCTAAAATAAGAAAAATAAAAACACTTCAATTATTTTTATTCTTTAGCAAGGAGGGGATTATTGCTGATTATTGCAACTATTCTTCTGGGTAAGCAAATAATAGAGTTGTCAATAAAAGGATAAGACAAAAATGTGCTAACGACCTATCTGAGAAACAACATCCAAGTAAGAATGAGTCTTGGCATTAATTCCAACAGAAACAAATCCAAGGTTGGTAAATTCCTTTTGTGCCTTTCTTACGAGCTGTATCTGCAATTTCTCTCATGACTGATCTAGCATGACATTTTGACAATATTATATAAACTTCAAAGCAAAGACCAAACCTTAAGAGTACTTTTTGTCTTGGTTTTCAAATCTTGGATGCTGAGGTAACTTGTAAGAAAGTTACATGTATACATAAAGATATATATGTTGCTTTTATCTGTTAAAATGTAAAATAAGATATTGAAGGATGAATGTTCTTGGGTTGTAGAGTTTCTAATTAGACTACACAGAAGTATATATAACAAATCATAACAATTAAAGAATCAGCAAGTAGGCAGCTGAACAAGGCATGCATCCTGGACAAGGTAAGTATTATAAGTAATAAACAACAAGCCAAATTTTTTGAAGTTGTCTAAGCTGCAGTAACAAGGCAACCTTGTCATGTTCAATCACCCAAAGATGGACTGGAGCTCTACCCCAGGAAAGTGTCAATCTACAGGACATTTACATAGCTGTTTTACTTGCCTAGATCTCAGACCTATTATTCTACTTTAAACTCTGTCTTTGTAGATGGTCTCTACTCTGGTCTTTCTTCAGGTTAACCATATTACACCTAAAATCCTGGTAGATAATAACGAGATCAATTGCTACAGGAACTGAGACAAAACTGAAGGCCAATCTTGACAACCCTAGCCATACACTGATGTAACTTGAGAGATTTCAGAGGACTTCCTTCTGATTTCTATGAGAGTAAATACGAGTTGAAATTAATCAAATTCCTTCAGCAATGTCATTCAGTTTATCTTGAGTCAGTGAAGCTATATGAATTTATGCCAGGTGAATATCTGACCTACTTTTTGCCTACAGAAAATAAACAGCATTTGTAAATTCCTACTTCAAAATATTTCCTGCAAGTTTTCTGATAAAATGAAATGTTTTTGAGGTTTAAACTTAGGGAGCTAGCTAGATAAAAACAGAATCTGCTATTGATGGATTAAAATAAACAGACAAGCAAAGTTAAGCTCTGTATAAAGTAAAGCCTCCTAGAAACAACTTCATTTTGGGGCACAGCTGATCACTGCTTACAAAGATGCAAAGTCTCTGTGCATACAAAGGAATCAAAACCAAGACATTAAAGACTTGGCTATATAAAAATGTAGAGAAATGTAGCTTCAAGGAATAGTTCAAGACTTTCTGATTCATAACATACCCTTCTCCAGGCAAATTCCAAACTGATAACCTTCACATATGTTTCTCCCCAAGACATAGATGATAATACATATAAACTGTGAACTGCACAGTATAGGAAGCTATGAATTCCCATACAGTTGTGTGCACCCTCCCTTCTCCATATCATCTCTCTTTCCCAGCATGGCAAACCCATTTGTTAAGATGACAAGGAAAGTAGTGAGAAAGAAAACACCTGTCATAGAAGTTCTCAGGAAAAGCTTATAAAATTCAGAACTAGTCATGGAAGGAAATGCTAAATTTTGGGTAAATGGACTAATGCTTGCTCTTGTGATGCTTTGGTGAGTCAGTAAGTGGCACCTTCTGTCCCAAGGTGCACATATGGCCTCTTCATCTCTTAGAAAAGAAAAAAAAGCAAAAAGAAAAGGCAGCTTATCTGGGAAGAGCTTCTTAAAAAACAAAACAAAACTAAACAAAAAAACAACAAACAACTTCTAATGCTTTATTCTTTTTTCTTTGGGAAAACAGAAAATGCCCAAAACTGACCTCTAGATTTGAAGGTACTTGGTTTCTTATTACGGTATACTACCCATTATATTAATTAATTTGCCATCTCTGATGGGCATAGAGGATATGAACTCAGAAAATACGTTAAAAAGTAATTGCTTGCAAATATGTTGCTTGCATTGAAGAGCATAAATATCACAGCTGCTTCCCTCACTCTCCTTTTGTGTAGTTTCACAATGAGCTGACTAAAGGACATGAGGTAAATGTAGGATATAAACTGCAACTAATTTTGGTGGAACATGGGGGCTAAAATTTAATATGAAATATCAGCTGGTAAGGGAGACTGGCTGCTGGTGAAGAATAATCACCCAAGCTCTAACTCTACCTTCTACCTCACTAAGTGACTCAACAGCTATGAATACTAAGTACAAGTTGATCTCTTATAGTAAATCCCTTTAACAACAGTAGGATTTATATATAAAAATAAAGCATCAGTTTCCTAGCTTTTCTAAAGTGTGTTTTACTATCTATCCCATTTTATACAGTAGGAATTAAGTTGTTTGAATTAAGAACAGTATCCTCAAATACATGCACTGAAACTCCATTAGCACCCAGTTGGTAGCAGCCTCTGATAGGCACTGTCCCTATTTTCTACTGTGTACAGTTAGGTGAAAAGGGTCTGTTATGAGAGCTGGTAGACTAAGACCCAGGGCTAAGAAGATCTATAGGTTCATAGAAGTTGCAATTTTATTTCTCATGAAGCTCTAGGTCAGCACTTCTGAAATACACTTTGCCTCACTTAGAGAGAGTAGGGGACAGCAGCAGCCCCTCTGAGCTCTGTATTTACAGGCATGCATGGGCAGAGGGACATGCGTCTCCCAGCTCCTCTCCTCACAGATTTTTTTCTGCATAGCTCTCTTGGGTAGCTTTTGTTGCTGTGGGCTCAGAGTTGCTGCACAATAAAGCAATTTGTAAGACCACGGTTATTCTTTCTTCCCAATATTTTGATTTCTCTATAACCCTTTAGACACATTACTGTCTCCACTTAACAGGTCAATACACTGTAATTTCCCAGCACACCTGAAAGTCACTTTTTTCTTTCTTCAAACAAAGATGTTTAATCACCAGGAAAAAAACCAAACAACAAAACCAAACAAAAAACAACAACCTGGTATATTATAAGTAACTGTAACTAAAGGAGTTGGATGATTTTATGTACCATCTTTGAACTTGGAACTCAGCTCAAGTTTGTGAAGCTGTAGGCATGCAGATAAAAATGCACTCAATGGGACAATGTTTGTTCATACATATATATATACACACACACATGGACAAACGTGTGTGTGCTGTTCTGTAAATTACTTTGCAAATGAGAAAATTAATTTGATTTGCTAGTCTTCAGATCTTTGCTGTTATCTCAACTAATACATAAGTGAACAATTTTGTGATTGTTTTCCTTCTTGTATCACATGCATTTTCAGCCAAATTGAAACTGTTCCCTAACACAATTTCTTCAGCTCAGGGCAGCTAACTGTACCAGGCGGACAGGGGAGCTGGGACTCTTTCATTTACCCTGTTCTATATTCAGATCTGTGAATTCCAGAGCAGCAGAAATCAGTTTGTCTGGGCCAGGACTTATCGGGTCTACAGGTGGGACTGACTCTGCCCACCCTGTACTTGAGCACATTTCCTCTGTTTTTTCCTCAACCATGATAGCCCTTCACTCCTAACAAGGAGGCAAGAGATAAAATAGAAGATTTTTAAATCCTGCATTTTAAAGCTGAAGGCGCAATTGCTGGGAAAGCAGTCAGTTTCCTGGGCAAAGTATGAGTAGGACAGGAGGTGGGCTACAACACTTTTCATCATAGAAAATTCTCTCACATTTGTTACAGACTTTTAGGTAAATCCCTTCAGCTATTGTTTTTTATTTATACAGCTCCGCAATAATTATTGTACGAAGCCCTGGGGTAAAAGTCTCTAGGTCATCATTTCAGGACCTAAGCATGTATTTTCTTGAAACAATAGACCTTAAATATGTATGTAGGGAATTTCCCCAGGTGAAGATGGATGTATATATGACTTCGAACACTTTTGGGAATCAGAGGTAACACTACGAGTAAGTTTATTTTAAAAATTAAATAAACAAATATATATCAAATTCAATGTCTGGGAACTATGACTACAGCAGTGCTTAATATTTTGTTGCCATTTTGAGGTTATCTAAATAGACAATTAACATGTTGTCCCCAAAATCTTAGTGATCATCTCAGCATTCAGTTTTCATTTGATAATTATTTATGGGATTTGAGGAAGATTTTTTTCCTGAAAGAGATAAAAATGTATCTCAGCTGTAATAGCATGCTTTATAGTTCAACCTGTCTCTAGAGAATATTTAAGATCTTCATGGTGAATTCTTCATGAATACAACAGAGCATTTTTGCATTAATTTGCCCTTATCTGTTCTTCCTGCTGTCCTACTGGCTCAACACTGTTTAGTCTTAGTAAAAATATGTTTCCACAGTTACAAGTGACAAAGATATCAAGTTCTATCATACAACTTAAACCGATTTAATTATTTTTTATCTTATATTAACATTTGTAGTATGCAGTAATAGTACAGTATTATTACTGGGGTAGTTTTCAAATTCCTTCTATATAGAGGATGCTGGGTAAGTGTCTCACACCAGCTTGACACATGGAAAAAGTTACAAGAACCAGTCTGGATTAAAGACCAAGTTTGGAAAGGGATGATCTTTGCAAGTGCTTAATTTACTTTTGGTACTGGTAGACTGACATTGGTAGGTTGACCACATACTGGTCCAAAAATCCTTGCCATCAAATCTTTCTACTGATCTTAATATGTACACATAATCTTTCTGCCACATGTCATCAGCAGCAAAGGCCACAGTTAATTAGTGAGAGTTCACTTCTAAAGACTAAGAAATATTGCCAGCTTTCTAGCATGCTTTCAATAAAAATTACTTCTAACCTGCCAATACTGACATGCTGTACTACACCTTTTTAGAGGTCAAGTGGACAAAAACTTCATAGAAACAAACATCACAACAATATATTGGAATAAGAGAAATGTAGACCTCAGACATCCACTCCAGCCTTGTGAACTGAAGCAGCATCATCTCCACAGAGATTATAACTAATATAATGATTTGTTACAGCTTTGGCAGAAGTCACTAATTCAGTGTGCGACCAGTAGGTGTCCACACATGCCTTGCTGTCCGTGGCAGAACTTCCATTAAATCCTTAGAAGACATGGGCTGGAATTCTGTGTGGAAGGACCTTTTGTGTCTTGCTAGAGACTCACTTCATTTATCCTACAGGGGTTTTAGGTTTCCAGTTTAATTAATTTGGTTGTGCCACCATCCTCCCTTTTTTCAGTAAGCGACTGTTTGAGGAACTGCCTGACAGCACAGGGTCTTGCAGGAAATGGGGTCAGTCGTCTGAACGATCCTTGAGCAGAAACTTCCATACCAGGGGCTGACTTCTAGTTGTAAGTGAAATAATCAGCCTAATAATCTTGGTGTTTAATTTCGGTGATTTCCCAAGCATAAGCAGAATATCTCTGGGTAAATGGCTCTTGTACCCAAGTTTGTTCTGTGGTTCCTTCCCTTAGTCATCTAGCAGTGGGTAAAGAAAAAGGTCCTCCTCACACTGTCAGGTAAAGGACACACAAATACAGAGAGAGTGAAACCACTCTGCCACATCTCTGTATACAGCCTGAATATTTGGGCTTTATGCTGGTGACATACAGGATATTCAGATAAGAGTTTAATTAGGCTTTTTGCTCAAAAATAAGAAACCTCTAGGCCTATCAAGAGCTTTCAGAGCATGAAGAGACTTCTATGCACAGAATTGTATTACAGAAATGGAGGTAAATGGAGGTAAACAGAGTTTGAAAATTTTAAACTAAGTTTATTTCTTCTATGCACAGTAAAAGTTAGCTTTCCCACTTTCTTCTTCTGTCATCACTCCATTGCTTTCCAACCCGGTGCTCAGGTTTCACTTGATCATTCGCTACTTTGCAGTCTGTTTCCAAAAAGGCAGTAATTATTTTGCAAGATCGAAGTAATGATAGAACTCCGGACTGTGTAAAATGGGCTGTCAGCAAGGTACTGCTCTGAAACACTAGAGACAAAAAGACCAAGGAAACATACATACTCACACAGTAGATATGATTCAGAAACTAAATTAATATAATTAGCAACTGAAAAGGATAACCAGAATCAAGATTACAGCCAATTTAATTTTTTTTGGCCAAAGGTTTAAGCTTTCTTTACCAAATTGCAAATTTGTATTATAAATAAGGGAAGTTTTCTTGAAAAGTCACAGTTTTCTACTTTCAAATATTTGTGGGCTTTAAATTATCAGCATTTCAATAAACCTGCCTCTGCAAATATTTTGAAGAAAACAGTGAAGAAGAAGGGAAAAAATGGAATAGATTTAATTTTTAAAAATGAGGGAAAACTCACTATTCCAGTAGGTTCAAGTGCATGTCTTAAAGGAAAAGCGTAAAGCCAGCACAGCATACAACACTGTGCCTGTGCAGCACATGTCTGTAGTGCCTCCCTACAGAGCACAGAGAAATTGTGGACTTTGATGCTAATAGATAGGGGGTCTATGTTTGCGTGAGGCTGCATTTGCTACAGCTGTTACACAGGTTTTTTGACTGCCCACCACCTCCTACGCTGTGCAGCACACCACCTCCAGGAACCAGTTCATGTCTCTCTGTGCAGCTCTGCCATAATTACACTACTGGAGAATGAAGGTATACAACTTAATGCCTATGACAGTTCAGATTAGGGTGGCTGAAAAATGCATACAGAAATAAAGACAAAAGAGGAGAAAAAATAAGATAGCTTCTTAGTCTTAAGAAAAATCCAACTCTGTCTACCTTTGACAAATAATAATTTATGTTTCTATTGCAATATCTCTTTTAACTTGCTGTTCCAAGTAAATAACACTATATATCTAAAATTAGAGTACAACCAATCCACAAAAAGTTCTTCACTTTTTCAACTTCATCACAGTATTTTTCCTCACACAACATTTTTACCAAAGATATTCCCTTTTCTAAATATCTGAGTTCACTGACTGTAATTTAAAAATCTCCAATTCTCATTAATTTGCAGTTAGGAAATTAGGCCAGATCAGTATTCCTACTAATGTAAAATAAATGCCTTCAGGAAAATAAAAAGAATTTTAATGACATTTCTTTACGTAAATAAAACAGTCATGCAGTTCTTTTTTTCATGTTCTATTTTCATTGTGCTGGTTAAGGAGTGGGAATCTACCCTTATAATCAAGCATGATTTATATAATATGCTAATTCGTGGTGGCTCATCATCAACAATGTGAACTTTGAGAACTCTGTAAAGAGTGCAATGAGGACAGGTTTTCTTGTAGGCTTCCAATATACTTCACAAAGAACTGTGTTTCACAAGTATTTGCAAAGACAATGTGCTGCCTCAGCCATGCAAGGCTGACTTTCTTGCCTGTGCAGACAGGAATAGGTCTAATAAACTTAGGGAGCTCTTTTAAGTTCACATTTATAGTTCCAAGACCTATGTATATTTGGTCATAATGCTTTCATAATACCTTTTTTTCCTGGTACATACAGAAAGAAAAAGAAAATCATTTTTCGAGGGAAAAGAACACTTTGAACTCAAACTGAATATAGGAAGGAAGGAGAGTTTTGTGCTGAGGACTCAGCAATTTAAGCTCAGTACTCAGTAGGCTACAGAATTACTGAGTAGCCTGAATCCTCAACTCTTCATTTGTCAAAACTGTATAGGTGTCATTGCAAGAGTGTATAAAATGGCAAACAACATTTCAGCAACTGAATTCTGCTCCTGGGCATACAATTTAAAGGAGCATATGGAGCAATGCAGCTCACACTAAGCTGGATATCTGCTGGACAGCTGTATCTCTCTCTATGCTCTGCTAACCAAAGACTGGATCTATATAGTTTGTAATAGGAATTTGGACACATATAGACATAATTTTGTAGAAACTTTGACTGATGTGCCTTAATTCTGAGGTTTTTTGATATGCTGAAGTCAGGCAATCTGGCTCCCTCTGCTCCGTTTTCATTATCTATGAATGAAGACAGTAAGGACTGCTGCAAAGCAGTGTTGTAGTCTAGTTCAATTAATATTTGAACTTCTCTCTGTGGTAAGTAATTTGGGTAAAACTCATGTTCCCCTCTGCAAAAACATTCCTCACTGGAGAAATTCCCCTCAGTCCACTCTTCTGTAAATTGGTGTCTCAGCTGATGAGAAAATGATGAGTTCTTCTTTCTGAAAATTAGGCATACTGCCTTCCCCACGCTGTACAAAGCTCTTTACATAAAGATTTTACACTTAGCCAAACAAATTTTTTCTATGCAGCTTTTAAGTATCTTCACTACTCTAATTGGTATTATTTTTTTGTATTGAAATATGGTAATGCTTCATACTTCAACTTCCCCTTCTCAGTTTTGTTTTAAAATGCTTTTCGTGTCTTTTCTGTTTAACTGCAATCATAATAATGAGAACCTTTTCATCTTCACAGACATTAGCTTTCCCTAGTTGCTTATCAATAGAAAGAATAGGAGGGAAAATGTATGGTTGTATGATTTATCCTAGAAAGAAATTTGTCAAAGGAGTTATGACCAAGTCAGAAAAACATCATAATGCTGTGTTGCCTGTGCTGGTATCTTGCTAGAAAATTAATATACCACAGTTCAGGTAATTACAGCATCTGTGTGTGATCTATCAAGACAAAGTGATTACAAAAAGCTGCTGTCTGGAAAATTCCTATCTTCTTATTCCTCCTCCAATTTGATTCATAGCAGAAAGACAAATAATTTACACAATTGAAAATTACTTTTTTTTAGCTTTCTTTTCAGTAAAGTACCATGTCAAGCTAGATGATAGATAGTCATCCCTCCAGATTAATCAAATTGCAGTGGTCTCCAGGATGCTAAGATTTCATTTACTTTGACTGGTGGATTCCAACTATCAAGAGATTCATCACTGCAAATTATGCACTTGCAAACAAAACAGAACAGGATGAAAGGTAATAATAATTTAAGATATCTGTTCTTAAACAAATTTTTGAAAGACTAACCGTTTCATTCTCCACCTCTTCATAATGCTTTCCACAGTTTTTACAGTGTCATAGCAAGACATGTTGGCTTGCTGTGTCATGCTCATTTAGCACGTACTTGTTCTGGCCAAAGCATGGGAAATTGACTCTGCTGGGGAAAATACACAGGTAAAGGAACACGATGCTTTAACAGATTCTAAAAGCTCATGCTGGCCACACTGACCACTCTCCTCTTCTCAAAGCTAGGCCACTGTGCCAGAGAGAACTCAACACCATGACATTAAAATGATAGGATAACCTCTAGTTTGTTACTGTATTACTAAGGATATCTAAAGGTTGTGAAGGACTTAGATTCAAATTTTGGGAGGATATTTATTTGCCTTTCTTACCCCTGTTTACTCACTGTTCTGAAGCTCTTAGATGTTGATGTGTTTCCCAATGCAGTCAGTACTTCAGTCACTTTAAACTGAACAGAAAACCAACGAAAACTTGCCTGTGTCAGTGAGCACCAGCATTCCCATTCTCAAGTGTAATAAGAAAAATCCTGCTGTATGTGCAACCAGTTTTAATACTCATTCCATCAGCTTAATTTTTGTCCCTCATGCTCAGCTTTAGAGTCCAAGCTGACACAATGAAGATACATGTTTATAAAAATTTAGTTCAGATGTTGTTGAATTACTGTTCCTGACTGATGATAAATGGATAAATCCTCTTCATCCATGTGGTTCAGGCACATGGTCATATACACAAGGACATATACACACAGGTGTGTGAGTTTACACTTTAAAAATCAGTTCCCACCTGAGCTAATATAAAAATGTGGAAAATTTCTTCTCCTAAGGAATTTGATAGAGTTGTAAGTAAAGGTGAAGAAGAGTCACATTGCAACAGCAGAAAAAGGCATCTGAACTTTAACCTATAGCACTCACTGTGCTTATCACTGCAGAGGTCTCAAATGGAGAAAAGCAACAGGCAAATATGTCTTAATATGGGAAATGCAAATGTGTAAGGATTATAAAGTTCTGCTTACCATATTATGAAAAGCATCCTCCCCCCTCTAGATCTGTGTGCCTGGGGAGCATCAGGCGATTCGTAAATCCCAAATGGTGTTAGGCATGAGATAGGTGCTGCAGTGCTCAGCTTGAGCAGGATAGCAATGCTTCAAGGCAGAAAGAACAGCAGAATTTTCAGCTTTTTTGCATATTTATAAGTTAAAACTTAGGCACTACAGCATGCCCAGGCATGTTAGGCAGAAGCTTGGAGTTCTATTAATTCTGTTAATGTGCACTATTGCTCTTAACAGCACTATGTATCTTGACATTTGCTTAAGCTGCTGTAATTATCTCTTTAAAACTGACATACTAGGTAATACAAGCAACAGGTTTCAGGAAGAGTTAGTTAATACAAAATTACATTTGTTGCTTAAGCTAGAAAACTGACAACTATAGAAGGATAGACAATTCTACCCCCCTCCATTCCCTCTTTAAATAGAACTAATATATTGAAGTCCTTTATCCAAAAATTTGACCACATACTCATCCTACATACAGTTTTTCAGACTACATGGCTCACCTAATGAGGGTGCAGTGGTCAGTGAGCAACAGACATACAAAGAAAGAAATGTGTTTCAAAGGCTTTATAGATGCAGCAGACTCAATGAGACGGTGACTGTGCAGTCCAAATAATACAAGGTTGTCTGAGCTGCATATGCATACGTGTATGTTGAGGGGCATTATCAGGCAGACTTCAGCAGCAGCTTGTCCATTTGCTTCAACTGCTGGAGTGCTCATACTTCCAGTTCAGCCTGATCAAATGAGGAAGCTGTTCACCAGGAAGGTGATTCCAAATTGAACCAAAAAATAATGATGTAGTTTTGTCAAACGCAGTAAGACTGATGATATTACTAGTTACTAGAGCCCAGGAAGAGCTTTCTACCTTGAGCACAGCTGACACTATCATATAAGACTTTCAAGACCAAAAACGCTCAGAGAAAAAAATTTCTTTCCTGTCTCCAATGCATAATTCAGGACCAAAAAACCCAAACAACCCAGGGAGCTTTTTCAATGGCTGGACATCAAAGCCAAAAGGAGTATATTGAATAGAAATAGAATTTGCCTGAGGCAACTCAAGGTGTCAAGTCACAGAGAAACATTATGAGCAGTTCTTCTGTAAGCTCACTGGAAAGTACTGCGTGAGCAAAGCTGCTTATTGAATTGTAAAATGATTATTTACACTCACTGTTACTAGACACTGTGTAAAATTATGTGTATTTTGGTCCAATAACTTTTGCCATCCAACAGAAATCTTCTAAAGTATTTGCTATGCAAGTGTGGGCCAGATTCCTTATTTATCAATAAGTATGAAATAAATATCTTCTTAGAGCAAAGTTTTATAGATATTTGAGGACAGTATGGTACTTACAATTTATACGATGTACAAAAACTAGATTCTTTCTTTACAAATATTAATGTGAATGAAAAGAAATAGCCACATGATGGCAGCAGAATATAAGACATGAGGAAGGGCCTAGTGCCCCTTTCATGACCGAATAGGAGAATTTGAGGGAAAGGCAGGGTGTTACCTTCAGCCATTGTTTGTAGGAAGTGTTCTCTCCTTGTCTAGTTTGAAACAGAAGTAGCACCAAGAGGAAAGCTGTAACTGTGAAAGTACATTAAGAAGCAATATAATTTGATATAGTAGTTCATCAAGGATGTAGGCGTAGTTCATCAAGGACCAATAGATGTGAAAAGTGGAGTATTTGCAAGCAAGAAATAGGATCTCCTAAACACCTTTGTACACATCTGGCTGCAAAGGAATAGATTAATGAACCAAATGTCGTCCAGTTGTGAAAGACATCAAAGCTACACCTCAATGTTCCCAACTTCTTATTGGTCCATCAGATAACAAATCCATATTATTTGCTTTTACATAACTAGGGTTACATGTGTGACTAGTTCATACACAAAGACTGCACATGTTTAATTCCTCCAGTCTTTCACTTCTACAGGTCAATTCTTTTAATGATAATGAACTTCAGATGTATCATTCATATGTTGGCCTCTTAAAAAGAAGTGTCAATCTAACAACAGACATTTGGACATTACCAAACTGTTCTGTTGGATTTGGATATGTTCAGTGAGATATGGCATATCTGAAGTACTTT
>NW_010180600.1:43593-52256 GCF_000695765.1 Mesitornis unicolor | reverse complement strand
CTACCAGTTTCCTCATCCTGTGCCCTCTGCATGCCACTTATCTCATCTGATGTTCCTGGGAGGCCAGAAGCTTTTCCCTAGTAATTTCAGCCGCTAGGGCTCTCTTTTCTTCCCCCTTCATATCACCAAGATATGAGAAACTCTGCCACCTAATAATCTTATCTGGTATCAACTGCCACTGTAAATCACAGCGCCACTTCCTGTTATTCACCAGTCTTGCTTGCAGTTGTCCTCTGGTGCTACATTGCCAGTTATTATGAATTCACAAGACAACCTTGGGAGACAGCATTTCCAAACAATCAGAACAAGAGAATTTGTTAGACAATGTGCATGCAAAGTGTCAAACTCTTTCCTATGGGAATCTAAAAACTTTCATGGGTTAAATACATAGCTGGACAAATTCATGAACTGCTTCCCATCAGCAGTTAGATATTCAGCCATCTTCAGTAAAACAGGGCTTCACCATGCATAACAGTTACTTGTGAGGACAAACAGCATAACTCTGAACTTCCACCTTCCCTTCCTCCTTCTTCCCTCAGCTTCTATTGCTGAGCACGATGACATGTGGTATGGAATACCCTTTATGTCATTTGGAGTCAACTGTCTCAGAAGTGTGCCCTGCCAGCTTCTTGTGCACCCCCAGTCTGCTCACTGATGGGACAGAATGATAAATAGAAAAGGCCTTGGCAGTGTACAAGCACTGTTAAGCAGTAGCAAAAATATCCCTATGTTATCAACACTGTTTGGGTTGCAAACACAAAACATAGCCCAATATGAGCTACTATGAAGAAGGATGACTCTGTCCCAGCCAAATCCAGCAGAGAGGAACACCACTGCCATTCCTAAAAGTGGCAGGTTTTTTCTGTTTTTAATTCTGTAGAAACAGATTTTCAGCAGTATTGTTTTCTTTTTCATGGGCTGGAGCTGAAGTAGAGATTGTTTTCTCTCTCTCTCCCCCATAGTAAGTACATGGATGTTTCAGAAGTTTTATTAACTGGCTTTAGGAATTCCAAGACAGTGAAAACAGCATGGATTCAAATGCTTATTGGGCCTGTTAAATTGCACTTCAAATACAACATATTGTATCAAATATGGATGATATAGAGACAACTTATTGATGTAGCATATCTAACCAAATGTCTAAGAACCCATATAAGGTGAAAACGCCATGCTAAGATCTATATTGCTATCTAAAAAAATGTTATAGATATCTAAAATGTTATATATATATGATATAAATTTTGCTGTTTGTTAGATCAGTCAACTAATTTCTCCATGAAAGATGAATACATTTGGAACATAAATATATGCAAACAACACATAGATTTCCATTAGAAAAATAAGTTATTAAGTTCAGCTCTAGGCTGTTTATGAATACAGCGGATATTGTCTCAATACCTGAATATTTTCTTTTAATGAGGGATATTTCTGTTGAGAGAAAGACGGTGAGTATATCCACTACAGAAGAGTTCAGTTTGCTAATGCTTATAGTTTTCAAATGGTCTGTTCATATGTCTAAGTAGATAATTAATAAAAGATGAATGGCACAATATCAAAAGACATCTGTGTAAGCTGCAGAAACATAATGAAGGCAATTTAGTAAGTTTCAGAACAAAACCCACAAATATTTTCTCAGTTCAAAAGACCCAACTGAATCTTCAATAAGAATCTTCTTAACTCACTACAGTGGTTTGCACATATGGTACTTCCTACCCACAAACTTCTTAAAATGCTCCTTAGGGACATGGATTGTACTACAGGTGTATTTTTAAATGTTGTAATAAGAAATAGTATAAACAGCTCATCAGTCAGACAGAACAGTGAACAAAAGGGTCTTTAGTTCATGGGATGATCTAATCTTTAAGTGTCCTATTTGACAAGGGCACGTAGGACTCTATCTTTGATTGTGAAACAAGTGAGCCCTTTAAAAAGCCAGGGAAAAGTGACAGTAACAGGGGTTGCCTGTGGTCATGGTGCTGCAAATCAGTAATGGGCAATTTTGCCAAGGGGCCCATTCCAGTTAAAGAAAAGTAAAAATCCTTTGCTTACTCATAATGGTCTGGATCAAGTCCAGTGTTTGACTAGGGATACATTGATTTTGGATTTTTTATTAAAAGAGTATCTGATTTTTAACTGGCTTTTCAGCACTTGAAAATCTTGCAGGAACAACATGTCTGTAGAGAATTACCTAGCAGTTATTTTGTAAATTTCATCTGCAAATCAGTTCAAAAAATTGAAAAGGAGAGGGAAAAGTTCAAACAAACTTAATTCAGGTAGTGATCAGCACTCTAGGAATATATTAATTGACTTAAAATGTTTGTGTAAGAGTATAAGATATTGTATGTTTTAAAGAATGTCTTTTGGGAATTATTGTTCATACTGATTTGTAACACAAAAACAGAGAATGACACTTAAAAAATAAGAGGTAGCATATTCAAAACCAATAAGAGTTAATACTTTCACATTATACCAATAATTGGACTGCATTAATTACTGCCAAAGGAAGTAAAAAAAGGAAAAATATAATAGTGAGAGGTAAAAAGAAATTGTACATTTACACAGACAGCAAGAATTCCAGTGTTATAAATGTTATAGCTAAAAAGATATTCTGGAAAAGATATTAAAACATGCGTTGGGTCTCAAACCAATCTCTCACTAATAAATAACATGATGAATCTTAATGTATGGGGGCTGATTATTCTTCTGAAATATCTAGAATACTCCTCTGTTAAAAACTATAGATTAAAAGGACTGTAAGTTTTACTTAGCATGACAGCTCTCAGGCACCCAAAAGTAAGAACTGTTTGGAAACTGGCTCATTGTTTCATAGTGACAGTTTTCCATAGATGACATTTTGATATAGATTTCTCCTAGCTACAAGGAGAGGAGAGAGGAGAGGAGGAGGAGAGGAGGAGAGAGGAGAGAGGAGAGAGGAGAGAGGAGAGAGGAGGAGAGGAGGAGAGGAGGAGAGGAGGAGAGAGGAGAGGAAAGGAGACATATCTGTGGGAGATAGTCCAAGCTTATTCCAATTCTAGTTTTACCTAGTTATACATTTGGAGGTGTGGGTCTTGGGACTGGGTGGTGCCCTTTATAGAAACAGCTTAAGAAGCTCTGACTCACATTGTTATGAGTCACAATAACACTGACAAGGACTACTGATTAGTTAGCTTTATTAATATTATACAAAAGCAACAGAAACATGATAAAATATGTTTGTGAAAATAGCATAAGCATACAAATAATACTTTAATTCAAATGTGTTAATCTATACAATCAAATAAAAAAAGTTTATTTCAAAAATTTGATCTCTGTTGTACACAATGAATGTAATATGCTTGATGGGTCCTGATTTGGAGCTATTTAAGTTGGTAAATTTCCTTCTGGGTGTTAGGGGTCTGGTGATTTTGTGCAAATACTGCTGAAATAAAATGGTTTTGTTTGGACACCTTAAATACTTTTGAATGGTTTGGGGTTTTTTCATCTTCATTTAAAAATTAACCTAAAAATGCAACCATTTTCTCTTATTTTCTGAATAACTCCAAGAACTAGGTATAGCAAGAAGTCCAGTGTAAATTTTAATAAGATGTAATGTGATTAATGCATTTTTATTAGTTGCAGGTGAATTTAGGAACTCCCTAAAGAACATGCAGTTACTCAAAAGAAAGCAAAAGTATCTGCAGTACTGGCAAATCATTCCTGCATAATCAGAGAAAGCTGGAATCATACTCAACCCATTTGCTCTCAGTCTTCACAACTGTTAAAATGGCACCAAAATTCCCAGTTCCCTAAGCTTATAATTTACTTTCTCACACACTTGTAGCTCAATAGTCTTTAAAACTGTGGCTACGACCTGATATTTAAACAAGGTTTATTATATGAATACAAACATATATTCTAGGAAGAAAGCTGGAACAATCTTGGATTCAGATTCACATTTTACTGACTATTAAAGAGCAAATAATATTGATTTAGTCTCATTTCATGTTAACTATTTTTCAGCCTCATAGAAGTGCTATTAAAATCAAATTTGGAATATAACAATCAGTGGAATGCCTAACTGATCACCAAAAAAATCAACATTAATTGCATAGCTAGTGCTTGAAAAGCAATTAGAAAGAACCATATAATACTGAGTGAGTCACTTCTGAAGTAAATGAGAAATTAACAAAGGTAATAAATATAATTTATTTTCCAGTCCAACTATAAAAGAAAGAACTGCCATACAGAATTTCTTAATTAAACTCATATTAACCCTCCAGGCCAAAAAACTTGAAACTGGAGGTGGGCTGGGGAGGTAATGGACTAGATGAACTCTGTAGCCTTAGGTCAACATGTTTGGCTTTAATTTATCTATTTGTTTAAAAACAAAAACAACCCAAGGAGAAAAAAAGATTTATTTTTTTTCTTTCAAAATGCAAACTCTTCTGTATTCATCTATGCAATTAAATTATCAAAATTATTTTCTTCATTCCATTTCTGCCATTTTGAGCCTTTTGATATTCCCTGTGTTTCATACGACTGCAGTGAAATCAAAATGTAATCAACAAAAGTGATCCTTTGTGGCTCAAAACTACAAGTTACCTGTGGAGGTTTCCAGTCACTACCTACCGTGGCTGTTCAGATGGCTGAACAATCATCTAAAGCCTACATTAGAACATGCCATAAAAGTACATGGTATACACACACCACAGGGATCTACTAGCAGGCAGACAAAATCAACTACCTGGAGAAATGAAAGGATGGCAAGGCTAGCGAAGGTAAAGGAAAACAGTTAACAAAATTACCCATTTAAGACACAAGAATAAGAATTTTTTAAAAATTGCAGAATAAGGATAGAATGTCAAATTGTTTGAACCAAATTAATAAAATTGCAGTATTCTAATGTGATAATTAGAATTAGAAATGTGCTAATTCAGCACCCTGTCATGAGTACATTATTTGTATAGTGACTATATCATGAATATCAGTATTATTATGTGATCTACAGAAGCTCAGAGAGAAAGTTTCCTGAGTAAGACTGTGCTCTGACAGTTTCTTGTGAGAACACATTCAGGTAAAGTATTCCGTTTCCAGCTTTTTTTTCCTTGATATTATTTTTAGTCATCAAAAAAGTAAGTAGAAATCATATCATATCCCTAAGTTAATCAACCAGGGAAGAAGAAGGAACAAAGACATTAAAATTAATATTTGTAGAGATCATGAAGTATGTATGAAAATACAGTCATAAAAGAGTGTTACTGAATTTCAGACAACAAAGAGAAGTCAGTGAATGTCATAACTCGTTGGTGAAAAATAAATTTCAAGATAATAGCCTTAACAAAATGTTGGAAATGAGCTCCTTGCTGTACCCAGGTCCAGATTCATCTCCTTGCATGTCTGGAACTGACAAAGGACCCTGTTTCCCAGCTTTTTCCCTTGTGTTTGGGATCTGTGGGACAGTGCCCATGGTTGAGGACACAGCCTGCCCTGCAGTCACCCCAGCTTTTGGCCCACCTACTTGCTGGGAGCAGCCAGCCCTCACTGAGCCCTGTCACAGAGAAAAGAAACCAGTAAAAAGCAGATTCAAGAAGGTAGCACCAACTTTTACAAAACCAAAATTTCTGGCATTTAGAAGAGGAATCAAAGGACAATAAGAACCATCTTTAGACTGTACCTCAAAATAAACTGTATGTTTTTGTCTTTATAAACTCCAAGAATGATGCCCCGTCATTGATGCACTGGCTGCTTACACATATCTAGACATTGTCAATTATAGTTGAATATGATCACAAATGCATTCAAAAGTTGCTAGGAAAAGAGCAGAGCTGTTTGTCAGTGAAACAGTGTGTCCACATAAGCCTAATTTCCTCAGAAAACCAGGCTAAAAATGGTGAGTAAATGAGAACAGTATCTCACCATCTGAATTTAGTATGTTCAACCAGTGAGTAACTCAAAGCTGTGGAAAGAGAGTTGAAGGGTTACTGATCCCAGAGCTATACATTTGCTGCATTCAGCAAGACAATTAGAACAGCTACCAGGGAGACTAAAACTTTCATGCTTAGACATGAAACAGAGATTCGCTAAAAATTTATTAGTGTCATATCCTTGTAGTATTAAATATAGATGACAAGTTTCAGGCTGCACTGTTTAAAATCTTGGCACAGAACATGCTTGCTGTCTACAGAGCCTCGACATTTTGTGCAGAGTAAAACAAACAAATAAAACCTTTTGACATATGACCCACAGGTTAATATGACAGATGCCTGCAAAATCATTCATGTCATCTGTTCATAGTTATTAGGCATCATACATTGTTTTGTCGCTGTCTTGGAGTACAGTAGTGTTGTGATGCAGATCTCGTGTTGCTCTTCTCACTTGGAGACAGGAGCACCATTCACTGATAGAGCTCTGTCCAGCATCTTATTGAGCACCCAACATGATATTTTATGTAATATTTGTACATATTTGTATATATTTCACTATTTTCCTATTTACATTATTATCCTGTAGAATTAGTATTATAGTTTTATTAAATCTGTTCGTTTTGTTTTCCAACCTGTAAAGTCTCTCTCCCTTATTCTCTTTTCTCTTCCCTTCTGGGGAGAGGAGAGGGTTTAATTGAGACCATCTGTCCAGGATTTAGTGGCCAGCCCAGCCCAAAACCATGACAGATTTATCTGTCTCTGTTTCATGACAGGAGATGATTTGAGCCAGCAGTGAGCCCAGGTGGCCAAGAAGGCCAAGAGCATCCTAGCCTGCATCAGGAATATAGTGGCCAGCAGAACTAGGAAAGTGATCTTTCCCCCGTGCTCAGCATTTATAAGGCTGCATCTAGAATACTATGTTCAGTTTTGGGCCCCTCACTACAAGAAGGACATTGAGTTGCTGGAGTGTGTCCAGAGAAGGGTAACAAAACTGGTGACGGCTTTAGAGCACAAGTCTTATGAGAAGCAGCTGAGGGAACTGGGATTGTTTAGTTTGGAGAAAAGGAGACTGAGGGGAGACCTTATCATTCTCTACAACTACCTGAAAGGAGGTTGTAGCGAGGTGAGTGTCTGTCTCTTCTCCCTGGTAGCTAGTGATAGGACAAGGGGAAATGGTCTCAAGTTGTGCCAGTGGAGGTTTAAGTTGGATATTAGGAGGAATTTCTTTACTGAAAGGGTTGTAAAGCATTGGAACAGGCTGCCTAGAGTGGTGGTTGAGTCACCATCCCTGGATGTCGTGCTTAGCGTCATGGTCTAGTGGCAGACTTAGTAGGGCTGAATCGATGGTTGGACTCAATGATCTTAAAGATCTTTTCCAACTGAAACCATTCTATGATTCTATGATTCTATGAGATATGCTCCGTAGTCAGCTAACAAAATGATGTATTGTGCAAATTAGTATCAAGGAAGTTCTCGAGTGAATTAGAGGGTGGACTGTATAATGAGAATCTGAGATCAAGGGCCTGAGCTGTAATAGTTCTCTTTTGAGGGCATATTTAAGCTGCATCTGTACAAAACAGTAAAGAATGTTACTCTAGAATAAATGGCTATGATGCAGGAGAGGATCATCACTGAGGAATCAGGACATTTTACCCATAATACAGAGACCTACAGTTGCATGAAATAATGGTCCATAGAGAGATGAAAGAATAAGGCTGGAGATGCATGAAAAAATAGAAGCTGCACACAGAAACAGTTAGACATCTTGGGATGGATCACATTAGGTGACAATCAAACCCACAGGTTTTTTAAAGTGCTATTCAATGAGAACAACAGCTGCATAAACCTCTGCGGTCACTGTCCTTTGTACACAAATGCAAATACTTTCAAAAAGGAATGTATATAGCAAAGCAGACTGGTGCTGATTTTATTTCTTTTTAGCATGCCAGGATATAAAATAGGCAGATTAAGAGCTTGATCATATCCCATTCTGAGATTCTGCCACAAGCAGAGTAATTTCCATGGTTTAGACAGCTCTCCTCAGCTAACAATGCAGTGGATTACCATTTTGAGGCAGGGACAGTGCAGATTTATTCACCTCTACAGGTAGTTCACGCATTTCTCTTCTTCTAGTAGAGATGTTTGGTTTAGTTTTTGTAACCTCAGATTTTAGTACTAAGGTAGCTACCCAGGTGTTCATGCCTATCCCCAGTTTTTGGCAATAAATTAATTATGTTATTATAGAAAATATTTTCTTTTTTCCTTTTATGAAACAATTCTGATTTTTATTTGGACTTGTGCACATTTATAACTCAAACTTGGAACGAAACAGCTTGATGTTACAAAAATGAAGTACTTTCTTTGAGATGAAAAGATGTCTTTCAAGAAGTATTCCATTGGTAGTTTAAAAAAAAAAGGGGGGGAGGCTTTGTAACATTTGCAAAAATAATTTGCCAACACTGTGGCAGCTCTCCTTACTAGGGTCAGCAAAATCCATGCTTCTACCACTTTACCATGATCTGCAGCTGTAACAAACTATTTCCAATAAACTATGACAGAGTGAGGGTTAGAAGGTGAAAACTCACTCTAGGAAGGAAAGGAAGTCCAGCAAGAACATGCCTGAGCTGAAGGGCACTACAGCACTTGGCCATGGACTGAGGGGGCATAGCAGGCACCAGACCTGTGAATGGAGTGTGCGGAAAAGACACTAGACATGACAAGGACCAGGACCTGCGGTGCATTAGGGCATGAGGCAAGGGG
>NW_010180600.1:0-43562 GCF_000695765.1 Mesitornis unicolor | reverse complement strand
GGAATGAGCCCCACCGCAGACAGCTGAGACCTGCTTTGCCTGTGACAGGGCACAAGAAAGCTTCTCTGTTTATTGCCGGTCTTATTACACCCCTGGGAAGCATATTTGCACACATCCGTGTCTATCAGTTTATGGACATCCTTGTGCTTTCTACTTTGTAATAAAAGTGTCACAGAACGCTTATGAAATAGACACTCTTGTTTATGGACCTTGAGCACAGAGCTCCTTGCATGCATAAACGTATTTGTTCCTATCCCCTTCTTCAACAAGAAACAGGCGTTGAATCATTCTCATCCAAATGTCACTGAACTTCTCCTGTTTTAGGCTGCTGGCAGTTCAGCTCTCAGAGCCAGTATCCAGGGACACACAGCTCTAATAAATCTGATGGAAATAACACTGCCACTTGATTGACGCAGAAAGTGACAACGGGTATAAGACTTAGGGTCCATATGACTTAGTGCAAGCTCAAATCCTCAAAAACTAAATACTACCAGATTAAAGAAAGAAATCCTGTGCTTTTGATTGTTTTACTGTTCGTTTCAGTTAAGTCTACATTTTGTTTTTTAAAAAGAATTTATTGCTGGAACTAAATAATTTATGCAATCTCCTGCTGACAGATTCTATTTGTCTAGGTCCACTGATACTGTGCAAAAAAAAAAAAAGGAAGATATGGGCATTTCAGTTGTAGCTGTAACATATTGCTAATTTTATTTTGGATATAACAATGGAAACAAACTTCTGTGAGCAACAAACTGTCACTAAGGCTTCTGGGTACTACACAATACAATGAGTCCTAGGACTCTATATAAAGACTTCTCTAAGCTATAGAAAATTCGTTTTACATTGTCTTTAAAAGTCTGTCTGTTGGGATCCAGCAGTGGCTGTCACCTTCTTCCTACCAAGCCCTAACTCAGAAAAGGTCTGAAATGTTTTCAATCAACCCAAGTCAGCCTGGTTTCATGTAATGTGCAGCTGAGTACTTTCAGTGCTTTATTGGTTATACACTTTTGGGTTTGTCACTTTACACATCCATGTTCCTCTACAAGCCAATGTAATTTGCCCCAAAATCACAATGCTAACTAGGAAGATAATTCATAAATTTAACTGGATTGTCAAACAACTGATCAGTATTTACGGATGAAAAACATGTTGATAACACTAGCTTTTACTCATCATAATAACTTCTGGTATGTGAAGGCATCATTAGGTTTTGAGGGAGGGCAACTGAAATAATTCCACAGATCAGAACAAAAACTGAACACATTTTTGAATAAAATTTTAGTGCATGTTCAAGCAGCCTGACCTATTGCTGTTTATGTCAGTGTTTGAACAGGCTTTTCAGGGAACTTTGTCAAAGCCTGCAAAGTATACAGGATGACACTTGCATGACTCTAAGGGTCTGAACAACAACACTGATTTCTAGGCAGCCAGCCACAAGGTCTAACAGGAGAGCTTTGAAGTGTGTTGGTAAATTGGGCCAGACTTCAGAGGCGTAGCAGCAACACTGTAATGTTTGAATTTTTGTGTTGACCCATAATGTTTTGAACATCTGCTGTTCAAACATTTCTTCCAGGATTTTGAGATTTCGAGGATACGAACCTTCTGTTTATTCTGCATTCGTACAGTGGTGAGGAGTAGGCAAAGAGCAGCTAATGAATGGGAGTAACTGGTGATGTTCCTTCCTTGTCCGTGGTCAATCTGCATCTTGGACTTCTTATTCTGTAACTGCTTTTGAATCCTTTATAATGATAACATATTTCAAATAAAGAGGATTCTTCTCATTTGGTTTCAGAGAAATCTATTCAGCTGTGATACTTGATATATTTTTGTCTAACTACAGTATAGACATCTATACCTGAGCTTCTGTCTTGAGCTTCTTTGATACTGCAGAACCATATGTATTTCTAAGGTATCTTAAGTAGATTTTAAAAACAAGTCAGTTTTCCTGAAATTGTATTTCTTCCCAATGACTATAAACATATAATAAAGTGAATACATCAAACACAGATGTCTGCATTTTGGATATCTAATGTTAAGGAAAACATCCACTCAGTCTGCCTCAGATTCTTATCTGCAAAATAACTTCTTTGCTTATCTTGAAATGTTTGATCTCTTAAGCTTAGTGTTCTGCATGTCCCTTTACTGAATTGCATCCAATTTATTTTAATTATTTCCCTAATATGCCAAGATCTTTTTTAAGTCTGTCCTCATATATGTTTACAGACCCTCACAGTTTGATGTCACTGGAAATTTAATAAGCACACTGCACTATTTCATCATTGACTACCTACTCAATGATTCAAGTCACTAATGAGAGCATTGATCAGAAACGGGCACAAGACTGATTTCTGCAGAACACTGCCCAATATGTAATGCTAGCCAACAAGGAACCCTTAAAAACTACTAAACATGGCTTCCTAAACATCTGTGCATCTGCCTGATAGTAATTTCATGAAGACCTCACTTCCCAATCTTGATTATGAAAATGTCACATGAAACAGTTAAAAAACAGTAGCAAGGTCAAAATATACAATATATACTGTTCTGTATTGTCAGTACTTCTTATCAACAGAGGAGGAAATTCAGAGGGAATGATATGTTCTTGACAAATTTGTATTAGTTATTACTCATCCTCTTTCTATTTTTGGGGTGTTTACAAAAATATATCTTTTCATACTTTTATTATAGCAGAAACTGAAATTAAGATAACTGGTCCATAATCTTCAATTTCTCCTCTACTCCTCCTAAAGATAAACTTTATCATTGTCCTATTTCCCTCAGGGACTTGCTCTAACTTTCTGAGTAGTCTTTCTAGGCCTTCTTCTTATGGAAACAGACACTGAGGAGAAAAGTAAAGAAATCTTTTGTCTGTCTCCAGATCTTGCCCTGATGTGGAAGTATACAACATGAAAATAAGAAGCAATAATGCCAGCCCTGTCTAGCTGATTACTAGCCGAGTACCATCACTAATGATTAGAGGATAACTTTTATTAGCTTCAGATAATTTGAAAAAGTTTAATTTAATTCAGTAGTCTCTACCCAGTTATTCTCTTTTGCTCTGAGTTCTTGCCCCTTTACCACAGGTCTCACTTTTAATGCACAAAGTCAGACATAGGTTATACAATGGAAAGTTTTCCATTTTATGCTGCTTAACAAGGTTTTGGTCATTGGTCATTTTGAAGAAATATGTTTGTATATACAATGGGATTGATTTTAATTCATCTCGAGAAGGCAGCGCAAACTCAGTGAAAATTCATACCAGAGTCACTCTTCAGCAACATAAGGTCCACAATGACTCTTTCTCAACTAAAATATATTTAACTCAGTCTATTTTTTAATAAATGAAGCAAGTTTTCCCATGTAGGGTAATTATAATGCAGTTTTCTCTTTACTATTCATGGCATGGTGGTATCTTAACAACTGCAATGAAAAAGGTTCTACTCTGACCTCTGGAAAATTTTCTATAGCACCACATGTTCTTCACAATAATTTTGTGTGTGATACATACTTCTGAAGTACTCAAAAATAATCTGAAATAGCTGTTTATAGATAATTTTCAAAAAGTTTTCAAAAGACATCATACACCAGGAGGGTATAGGAGTAATCAAGCGCTGGAACAGGTGCCCCAGAGAGGCTGTGGATTCTCCGTCTTTGGAGAAGTTCAGACTGGACTTGTAGGTGTTCAGACTGGACCCAGCTGAACAGAGCCCTGAGCAGCCTGCTCTCACTGGACCTGCTTTGAGCTAATCATAGTCAAATGTGAAATAAAGAACATACTGTAAACAGTGAGACTGACTAGCCAAACTTAGATTTGTTTCCATCTCTTGATGTCTGAATACTGTATGATTTTGTCAACAAATGACTGAACTCAACAAAGAAAATCAAATAGTATTCTAGAGATTATGTTGTGCTTAGCATCAACATGAGCTCTTGGTTTCTTTTGTAGAAAATTATTTTTTCATTAATCTCAATTTTCTGTCGAAGCAAACATAGCACTACTTTATATAAGAATTGCCTTATATTTTTGATTTCTTATTTTGTCTAATCTGTTGAATGTATTCTCCATTTACATTTATGTTTACTTTTCTATGTGAGTTACTTACAGAGATAAATACTAACATTATAAGTTCTAGAATTATACAGGTACTTCCATTGACAAGAAACATTGCAGAAATGTCGAATCATAGTTCCTGAACATAATGAAAAAACAAGCTATCATTTAAGTAACATTACGTTTGAAGAAGAAGGAAATAATACAGGAATAACAGGACATTCTGCACTGCCGTTTTTAAACCTCCAGATAATTTCTCATACCATTTGGAATCTACCTTATAATAAATGAAGTTGCTTTGTATTATTCATCACTAAAAATTCTAGAGGGCTACTTTTGCTTCTCTTCATGACAGTCTACCTTTTTTTTTCCCCCTCTTGGTATCACTATTTGTACTCCTGGGAAAAATAACTTGACATTCATGTCAAAAAATGAATATGCAACAATTTGACAGATCTCTCTGGGAAGATCAGAGAAGCTCCATTACATGATGAAAACAGAGATAAGACAAAGACCAGAGTTACAGACCAGGGGGAAAGAAAAGACAGGCGCTAATTACTCTGCGATTTCTTAGACTATACTTCATTTTGTATATGAAAAGTAACGTACTGATCCACATAATTTTTTAAGTGGAGATTTTTCCAAGATCTAATTACTTCAATGAGCATGTAATTTCATTCACAGCTCCATCTACCTAATAAAGGGCAAGAGGATGATTAATTATCTATTGTCTAGAGGAGAAATCATGTTAAATGACCAAATTCTGCGATATTTTAACTTTTCATGTAGAAGGTGTATGTGAGGGATGATTTGCCTGTTCAAGTCAGCTTATAGAATTCTCCTTAACTAATTGCTGTTTCAACTTTGTTGGCTGACTAATTTCATTATTTTTTATGTGTCTGTCTGTGCCCATGAAATTTTGAAAGTAGCTATTGCCTCACCTTGCACAAGCAGTGTCTTGATTACAGAAAGTTCTTCCAAAAAGTTTGGGGAAATCAGTTAGTACCTGCAGTGAGTCACAAAGCTGCATAGGAAGTAAATGAGTTCTTCTTGTGTTAATTTATTTACATTGTGGAGATTATAGTGATTTATGACATCCCACTCAGCCTATGGGATATAGCGAAGATACTGATCTGAAGACAGGGTATGTAGAAATCATGAAAAATAAGTGTCAGAACAGGCATTGCAGACATTCAGGAGCTGAAAAACCTGACTGAAACGATCTATTCAAAAAGGCCAAATGCAGACAGATAGTCCCCATACAGGAAAGCTTCCAAGAGAACCGCAGAGAGTAACATGCGGAGCAGATGTGACTCAACGTGCCTGTTGCCAGAAAGGTGCCATTTAGGTCTGACTATGAAATCAATTCCTTCTATTAGCAGCCTTGCCAGAAAGCTGGCTGTCCACTCTTGAAAATAAATGCTCTCACCAGTTCAGCAGTTCCTGTAAGCAGCTTGAAAAGACCATGTACATGGGAGTTTCAAAGGAAACATAAGCAGAAATGTACTGGCCGGTTTCAGTGTGACCAGTGTTGCCTTGGTTATGGCCAAATAAAGAAGAGACAGCTGGGTGCAACAGAGTACAATTTATCTGTGTCTTGTCAGAGATAGTTCTCAAATGCACATTTGTAAGCAAAGATTTACATAACTTTTACCAGCTCTTTCCAGAGAACTTCTAACCAAGATGGGTCTCTGTAATGGCAAAAATATCCACCACTTTTCATTTTTTCCTCTTTCTCCTTCTGTAACTTTCATAACTTCATTACCTTCATAGAAGTTAGAAATGGAAAAGGACCTTCATTACCATTCCTATTTTCTATCAAATCTCAATCTAAAGATACTCTGCATGTTTATGAATAGAAATTAATAAAGAATTTCATATGTTTTAGAAAAGAGAAACACAGAACAAAACTATATGATGTGTGTGTCTTAATCACATAGTAAGGAGAATAAATACATCTATAAAATATAATCGATCAATGTTATTAATCACAGCATAATAAAACATCAAAACATTGAAACATTACTCATGGTGCAATATATGATGATCTAAACACACAGAATTTACCTCTTTATAACTAGTTGTTTACCTTTAACAACCAAAGAAATCAACAGATACTTATGTCACAACTGGCAATATGAGCAAAACATACCCTCTGGGATAATTTTATATAAAATAGTGGACATTTATAATCAATCTGAAGGTTGATTCTTTAACTTCTGGAGAGAGAGGTTATGCTACTGAACATTTTCTAGAGAAACATTTCAGATCTTTCCATTTCAAAATCCAGCCAAACTTAGATTTTAACAAATAAACTATTATTTGAGTTAGTTATTGTTTTTTGTTTGGTTTTTTTTGTTTGTTTGGGTTTTTTGTTTGTTTTTTAAAAAAAAACCCTAATGCTAAGGATCTGCATTCTTGTGCTTTAGCTGCATGAAAAATAGCAGAGAGATTAAGAAGATGAGGGGCTAGGAAGCAGGGAAAAGGAAAAGGTCAATTATATATCACTGCTGTACATAGTGGCACAAAAAAGAAAGAGGGGGAAAAAACTGAATTAGAAAATAGCCAGAGATACCTTTTCAACATCTCAGATAATGGGCAGAATCTTAGAGTCTCACTGCTGAAACAATAGAACAAACTAAAGTGAGATGGTTTTCCTTAAAAAAAAAAAAAATCAAAATAAGGAAATAATTAAAAAATCAGACACTGAGTTGTTAGGATCACTTTGTTCTCATCAGTAACATCTGTTTTAACAAGCAGATGTTCCTTTTGAAATATATAAAAAAATGCAAATATCTGGTCTCTTAAAATTTAATACTATGTTTCAAAATCAGTCATTAACGGAAGTATTAACTGAATAATGTAGCTCACTAACATATTTAGTTTTTTATATAGATCCATTTGTAGTAAAAATATTTAAAATATAATGGAATTAATGCAACTAAATTAGATTTGCAGATTTGGCTCAGAGGATGAGTTCTGTAAAAATATAATAGGCATTTAGTATTTAGATACTTCAAATAGACTGTGGATATACACAGAGAATTTTTTTCTATCATGCTACACTGGATATCACTGCTTGCTGAATATTCAGTCTGTGTTCAAGACTGCCCCAGAACAAACAACTGATATAGCTGACCAATTTCTCCATTCAGATTACTGTTGCAGATTCATGACAGAGCCACTTGGGATCTGTGCATGGAAATAAAAATCAATTCAACAAATTTGCACAAGGATACAACTCTGTCTTACTACCTTTTGCAACAGAAGTTATTTTAGAGTCCTGTGATGCTGAGCTATGGACATTTTATATAGATTTACAGTCTGGGCTTATCCAGGTTCTGATCTAAATAGGACCTTATATAACATAGAACACTACCTACCAAGTTCATTTTTGCAGCATTCATGTAGTATTAACAATTTATTCTTCTTCACTTGGAATTTCATCAAATAATATTAATTATCTAACTCAATTTCCTTGTCATCCATATGGGAAAGCTTGGTATTACTAAGAAAAGAACTGGAAAACAGAACGGAAATGACTGCTGGGAGATTTCCTCCTCCGTTTCCTATTTTGGGACAAGATCAACAATGACTAAAGCAGTTGTTTATTTCCTGTGGTACCCCAAAATAAGGAAAAAAGGAAACAACTACAATGACAGAGCCAAACGTTGCCCTAACCAAATTATTGTAATTCATAATAAATTAGTTTATATAGCCTGTTTTAAGCATATAATTTCCCACTGATTAATTTAAAGTGTGGTCCAGCTGGTGGCCTGCAGATTGGATCCAGTCTGTGAAATTCTCTCCAGCAAACTTAAGAAACCAGATTTTGTCGGCATATGCCTTACCTGGGGCTTCAAACAACACAATATGTCCTTGCCACCACTTCCCTTCAGAAAGCAGAAAATGAACCTGCAAATTACACTATTTTGCCAGCACAGCAATAGCCAGCATGAAGTAGAATCATAGAAGCATTCAGTTGGAAAAGACCTTTAAGATCACCAAGTCCAACCACAGTCTGTCCACTACTAAACCATGTCTCTAAGGACCTCACTTACCCATCTTTTTAATACCTCCAGGGACTCAATCACTTCTCTAGGCAGCTTGTTTCAATGCCTGATAACCCTTTCGGTGAAGAAATTTTTCCTGATATGTAATCTAAACCTCCCTTGGCACAACTTGAGGCCATTTCTTCTTGTTCTATCGCTTGTTACTTGGGAGGAGAGACTGACCCCCACCTCGCTACAACTTCCTTTCACGTAGCTGTTAGCAAAACAAGATCAGGCTCCAGCAGTTACAGAAATTGAACTGTATGGAGATATAAGATTATTGTGTGAGGCATTATTCAGAAAGATGGATCAGATGAGGGCTTTATATTTTATTTCATCAGCAATAAAGTTGGTATTCTCCATAATAGGTATCATTTTGGTGAAAACCCTCTCTGAGTTTTTGGATATAAAATATGAAAGAGGAGTATCCATAGGTACTAACTGTTACAATTTCTGATTCTTAACCTACCATTTTTTACACCAATAAAGGAGTTCTACACTTGCTCAGAGTGCATAATATCTGCAGTTTTTAGTAGTAATGTTTATACTTTCTTGGTGCAGGAATATATATGCATATATACTTGCAGTCTTGCATTAATGTCCGTAGTCTCTAGTATTGACATCATCACAGCTATTACATAGGATAATTGCCTGCAAATATGAAGTTCTATGTATATGTTACTGGAAAGTGAGGATTGTGAACTCAGCTGATGAAGGCAACTTGCCACACACTTTTCCACATGGAAAAATCCCAAGGCAAATACCATAATATTTCATCCCTGACAAGCCAATTGTAATTTAAAGTCTTAAATAGTCAATAATCTTCTAGTCTGGCTCTACAAAGCTTAATTTCAGAGCCTAGTGCTGAACATGAATCCTAAATTCTCTAACATTTCATGTTTAGTGTTGATCTTCATATTTAATCTCTCTAACACAGACAAATCTGAAAGACTTAAAAAATTGTAGAGACAATGCTAAAACATGCAGTCCCTGCATAAGACAGAAATAGATCAGGCTAACTGGACACCACAATTGCTGGTACACCAGAAAGAATTACAGTGAACATTCAGGACATGTCAGTTCTAAATGCAACTCCATGAGAACTTCTGCAGTGATCTGAATCTTCTCCCAGTTTTAATACTGAATCTGTCAACAGGTAGAAGTTACAAGCACCATATCTAGTCAATTAACTCAAAAAACCACAACCCAACCAAACAAAAAAGCCCCCAAAACCCCACCAAACCATAATAAGGCATACAGAAACATTTCTGAGAAGCACCTAGCTGCAGAAACAAAAATTAATGAGACTATGTCAGGAGCAGGAGAAGCAATGAGCTAATCAGGGTCAGTAATCAAAATGCAGAAGAACTCAAGAGGGATGAAAGCAGAAAAGCTACATGGATCTTTGCAAAGTTGTTCCTTATGGAGGAAAGCAGAAATGCTTTCTGCATCATGAATGTTCTTTACATAATTGCTTCAGTTTGCATGGAAATAGAAGAGGTTTCAAAATAAAATAATGCAATAAGCAAGACTACACCAATATTCAACCAAGGCTTCTCGGGAATATAAAGCACACTTTTTCTGAACAGCTGATGGGGATTTGCAATCATCAGAGACTGCATTTGGCACAACATGGGTCTGTTCTAATTGGATTTTAAAAATGTTCCTATGGACTGGAAAAATCGTTTTTTTTCAGAGTTTGGAACATTTCTGTAATCAATTCCCTCCCTTTAAGTGTTTTTAGTGGGATAAGAAACAACTGTGTGTTTGTTTGTTACTTTCCCAGACAATATAGAAGGTTTTTTGGTATTACTATGCTCACACATATGTAAATACTTCTAATTATGTGAAAGAGAAAAAGCATAACAATTCACAGTTAATTTAGTTTAACCACTGCCCTAGTAGGAAGCAGTGTAAAGTAATGGTTAAGGATAAGCAAATACTTGACGAAAAAAACCAGAATATAGAACTGAAGTGAGTTCTCATAGCAAAGCAGAAATTAGAAAGCAAGTGATCTTAGAGCCTAGAGTTTGTAATTTCCTAGTCTAATTCCCAGTCACTCTTCTATCAAGAGTCCCTATTCTTGTTTCAGAGAGATTTGAGTATCTGTCTGTCTCCAGGAGGAAAACAAAACAAAACAAACAAACAAACAAAAAAAGAAAAAAAAACGTTTTGAGACTGTCATATACATAATGGAAGTAAATCTGAGGAGGAAAAAGAATGTATAATGCTACGGTTAGCTCTAGGACAAAAAATATACAGTAGTAATGACCTATCACACAATAATGTCTGCCATTCTTTAAAACTTCATACAGGGAATTGGTTATCCATACTTCCTGGGTGAATAAAAGTGTGTTCCTTTCATGTACCAGCAATAATCACTGTCCTGTTTTTTCCTCAGATTTCTATTGCCTTATATGAAAAATCTACCAACCCAGTCCCATAGTTATGGTTATAGAAAACATTCCCATCACAGTTAGCTTCTAATCAGCAAATGTTTGCTACTCCAAATCACCCTCGAGCCCTTGCTTCTGTGGACAACTTTTGAACTGAAACTACCCTAGTCCTCATGACTGCCAGTTGCTTTGTTACCTACTACACCAGCAAACTCCTCGCAAGCAATCCATGAAGCCTGGTCTACAATTGGGTTTTTAACTCTCTGGCAGTGTGATCACAGAATTATTGTTTTATCACTTTTATTACATATTATTATTTTTATCACATGTTATTTTGGATAGGTGTACTGAGAAAAGAATGTATGATAATACACATATGTAACAGATCTCATAATTATTCAGAAATAGCCAAAATTAAGTTTCTTATTTAATCGACTCTTAAGCGTATTCATTACATTTCTTTTTACTCAGTAATTAAGTTTCCCAAAAGCCTGAAGACAAGTGGTACTACAACAAGAACAAACTAAATCAGAACATTTGTGAGGTCTGATCCTTTTTTCTTCAGAGGGCTCGCCTTTAACCTGCTTACATTTTAAGCTGTAATTTCATCATCATTTGACCAGTTGAAACAGTTGGGAAAACTGTGTTTTTTGCAAGTAAATGGAATGCAAGTGTACTTTTGCATTCTAACTGCATCTCTGATAGACCACAATCACATTACCACCTTTGCCTAAATTTTTCTAGGAAAACCTGCCCTAGTGTCAGAGATAAGTGTTACCATTTCAGTCTTTCTCCATGAATATACTAGAAGTATCTACTAAATATTTTTGAACAAGGAGTTAGCAGAGGCAGTTGCTGGGGTTTTCTTTTTCTCTCCCTTTACAAATCTCTGCTCTCCAACCAAACCAACATCACCAGAGAGATGGCATGTGTTCCAGGAGCTATTCATCCCATGCTGGAGGAGTAAACTGAGGGTTGTACTGGTGGCCCTGAGACCTGCTCCTCTCCCTGCTGAGTTCCATCCCAGCACAACCATTCCTAGGATCCATCTGAATTTAAATACTGCACCTCTCATCTGCTCTAGCACTTCCCAAAGCAGAAGGGATAGACCTTACTTTTAAAAAGAGTGGAGGCAAAATCTCCATCTGTCTCTGTGACAATGGAGAAGCCATGAAAGTAGTGTAAGTGTGGATACTGTGAGACTTCAGCATAGTACTAGTAATAATATGGAATCATGTGAAGTGCACATTTAGACACAGAATTCTGTTGTGGTACACTGTCTGCCAATGATCTCTACAAGACTCATTTACATTCTCAGCCATTCAAATCCAAGTGGTGTTTATTTCACCTTTCAAAATAGTCTTGTTTATTGCAAGGATACAGGAAAGCAGAATGTTGCCTTTCTGTTTCTCCAATATGCAGCCTACTTTCTTGTGATTTTGTAATTTCCACCTGTACATGACAAAGGAAGACAAATATAAAGAAGTTAACTAAGGAGACAAATATTGAAAAATATGCTTCTTTGAAATTTAGCTTTAAAAGAAAATCAAACTAAATATATTAATGTGAAGGCTGTTCCTAGGACTTTTCTTCTTCCTCTCCCTCCTTGACCTTCTTCTATTTTGCTACTAATACAGGACAGAACAACAGGAAGAATCTCTATTAGTTTTATTAGTTATAATTCTGTGATCCTTTGTAAAAGAAGACATTTAATAAGCACAGCTTACTCTCAAGAAAATGATAACGGAAACTACTATGATCTCTGGCAATTTAAGCATTTGCTTTAATAAGAAAACAACATTTGACAATTTGTGTCAAATTGTAAGAGGAAAGTTGAAAGGTTAGTGAGTAGAAGACATGAGGCTCAAACAATAGCTAAAATCCCTGGTTGCAGCCAGGCTGTAATACCCTAGTGTAAATTCAGTATGTGTATATAAAAAAGCATTTCACTGTGAACTAAACTCATTGTTGAACACTTCGGTGGGGCAAATTCTGATGGTATAAACCATTATGTCTGACATCTCACATGCTCAAAAATAAAATTCTAACAGTGAGCTTTTGCTTCATATGTGTGTGTTACTAAGGCTCTATCTCATGCTTTTGCCTCTGACATATGATGGTGACTTTTTGGCATTTTCTTCCAGCAAAGGCAACACCATCACACAGCAGGACCAGGAGTTCAAAAAAGATTTATTAAGAGGCATTCTCTGCAGCAGCACCTGGCACCATTATCCCTCCTTCCTCAGGTATGGTGATTCTGCAAACAACTTGTCCCGAGGCATCCAATGCATTGAAGTGTTGAACAGCAGCAATTATCTGATAGCAATCAAGAGTCAGTAGAAATTCACTAAAGTCACCATAGAAACCCCAATCTTCTAACCTTTTCCTTGTTTTTGAAGAACTATGATTTGCTGATGGCAGTAACTGATGTGCCTGTGTGGGCTGAGGAAGCTTCTTCCTGCCAAGAAGTTAGTGGGTGGAAGACAAAAGTAAAAACAAGCTACAGCTATTCATAATTCTCAACACAGGAATTTAAAAGATAGGATTCTATATTTACCAACTTGGTTTTTACATATGAAATGTTGTGGGTGTTCTTTTAGAAAAGAAAATAGTTTAGAAAATACTTGCTTTAATACTTTAATCTTTGCCTGAGACATTGAAATCTTCCATCCTCTTCTCTCATATCTGCTGTCACTACTAAAATAATCATTACCACTGGGCATGTGCTAAAAGCTCTGCAGTGCAGGACGAGCATTTCCATTGGTTGTGTTGTATCACAAATATACATGTTACTTACTCCATTTTCATCATTTGGTTCATTAAATTGCCATTTAATTACATTGGAATTCAAACAAAACACAGGCTGGAACTGACTCTCATGCATCCTTGGTTTGGTGCGCTGCCTCTGAAGAACAAGCGGGTATGAAGAGCAGTTAAAGTTATTACATTCAGTGAGGATGGTAGGTATGACATAACCATGTTACCAAGATGATGACTGAAAAAACTGGTACAACAGCATTTTGTTCTTACGCAGCTGTTCTTCCCAGCAGATCTCAACCAGTTTGAAATTATTGATTTCCTTTTACAGATAGTAAACTGAAGCATATAGAAAGACAACGGCTTGCTTACAAATAGTGCAAGGCTAGTGGCAGGGAAGGGAAAAGAATCCAGGCATTAAGCATCCCAGACTGCTATTGTCTTCAAAAATGTAGAATGTAGAACAATGATGAAATTTAGAGAACATTATTTGATTGTTATATTACAGAGAGGATTGAGGTCACAGGCCAACTAGAAAAGAGCCAGATCTTCTCTAGATAATATGGTGGGATTTGAGGAGAGACAGGGAGTGATTTCCAAACCACCAGTAACACACAATAGATGACAACTGAGAAAAAGAAAAAAACTGAAGAAATTAAAAATTTCCTGGAATTTCAGCAATGTAGACATCAGAAACAAAAGCTGAGGGGTGAATGTCCTGAGGGAGTATTCTCACAACACAGATAGGCATAAAGCCAGTTAAAGGGGCTGTGCACAGCAAGGGCAAATGGATGTCCAGCAACACAGTGAGAACAAATATGTAAAGGTTGACTTAGAGAGGTTTTGTACAACTCCTGTTGCCTTTCCACCATCTACGGTGGCATCTGGCTCAGACTGAAGGGGCAGGTTTTACAGAACTACAGAAGCTGACAAGGCACCCAGCTTTGATGAGGTCTGGTACCTTTAAGAAAAGATACTAGGCAAAACTGTCAGTGGGGCATACAGTGAGTGGTAACTGAAAGTTCATGTAGATGGTTGCAGCTTGTCAGCTCTTTGGAGCTGGATCCTTAGAACCAAGAAGAAACAGAGGGAATGGGACAAAGACTAAGTGTATTTGAAATAATTTAACATAAATGGAAGATTAAAAGAGAAGATGAATTAAACAAATTACAAACCCCATAATTTTAATTCAGCTAATTCTTCATATGAAATGGGAGATAAAACAAATATCAATTATTCATAGGGAGCCACATCCACTGGCTTAGGTCTTTTTTTTTTGTTTTGGTTCGGCTTTTTTCCCAAAATTATTAATGATTATGGCTTTTACACATTTAAAATGTTTATTTAATGAAAATGAGCCATGTGATGCATTAGGGGATGATTATTTAAAAATAGCAACACTTTCTGATGCAGAAAAGAGGCGGAATCTTAATAGCTGCTTTCATTTATATTTTATGTGCAAAATCCCCAGCATAGAAATATATATATATGTAAGAACCTGACTTTAACTAAATCAAAGTTATTCAAATAAATGCTGCTTTCTCATTTTTTAAAAACTTACTCTTTTGGTAAGAAAATATCTACAGGTGAGAGCAGGAGACTGCAAATTAAAACACATGGCTGCTCTGTCACATTATTACAGATTCACTCTTTGGCCTAGGGAGAGATTTTATAGCAATTTCATCTTAAGCTTCTGTTGATGATTCGCAAAATTGTGTAAGTTGATCTCCTGTGAAAAAAACCAAACTTCTAAACTGGTATTTGTCTCAATAGAGTTTCTGCTCCTGCTGTGAGTCACAGATGGGTGCAGCCTCAGAGCTTTGCAGTTCAACGTTTCACAGCACTCTACAGGGAGCAACACAGAGGAGTCAGGGGAGCCGCAGCATGGCCATGTCTGCACCTCGCCTTGACGAGGTATGAAAAAGGTATGAAGAAGGTTAGCCTGTAACTTCTTCAACCAGATATGACAGCATTACTGGAACTCTTTCCATTCTTCATGTTATTTCCCAGAGAAAGTTGCTCTACCCCATGAAAAACGTCCTATTACGACCCTAAATTGAATAATAATTATAAAAGGTCAGTAAATGAGCCCCTCCCCCAGTTTTGCACATCTCTAATGCATTTTTTTTAAAGTGTAATAAATATGTTGGTAATTAAGCATGAATGAAACAGATGTACAAGGAAAGTTCAGTATACCGCACCTGCTTGTGCATTTAAATTGTGATGTAAGGATTAAGTTCTTTATATGACACATTTTTAATTACTATGGACACTTACAGGGTTTAGAATAGAATAATGAACTGCATTACTTTCATTAGTTTATTAGTAAGCGACAATGACTTTCTAAATTAGCTAATATGCAAAATATTTCCTCCCTGTTTTGTGTAAAGTATGTTTAACTGAAGAAATAAGCTTAAAGTATAGCATGCAATCGCAGTTGGACATTTACACTGCAAATTGAAAAGTGACAAGAATCCCCAATGCACACACACTATATGTAACACAACAACAGATACAAGCTTTTTTATTTGTTGGTGCTCACTACAAAGAACCAAAACTGAACCGATTTCTCGTGCACTCACTGGGCTGCATTATCCATGGAACGCATTTAAAGTGGAACTAATAATTTTCAAGTAACTGTCATAACTGTGTGCATGTTGAATTGAATGACATGCACCCAGGGATGTGATTTGCAAGAAGCATCACATACCAATATTTCAAGATTCAAAAATAGCTGATCTTAGACCTTCAATGGCTACAAAACCTGACGTCACTGAGCTAAAAGAAACAAGGTAAGAAAGTTGCTACATATAGAACTAACATTTATGCTTGACTAGAGGCAGTGGGAACGTAATAAAACTGGTTAGCTGATGAGAGACCCTACAGGAGTTTTTCACAAAAACAGGAAAACAGCGTTAAACTGACATTTACTCAGCAAGCCACCAACCAGAAGTGCTTGGGGCAACCCCTACACTGAAGCAAAATGCCACAACTGTATAAAGATTAGACTTTGATGGATCCCACTGACGTCCCAAAGGCTGTTCTCTTTCTATTTTTCATTTCTTTCATCTGATCTTCATCCATAATTTGACTATTTTCAGTGTCTATTTTCCTTACGATTTATGTATTCCAGGCTCACCAAATTAATTCAACACTTTATCCGATCACACTTATCTCTTGTTTAACCATTAAAGGGACACCACAATCTAAAACCTGTCCTATTTAGAAGTGACAAAATTTAAAAGTAGTGACAAACATACCCCTGCAGCCGAGACCACCCCAATTTATGTGCTCCTAAAGTCACCTTCTACCACTATTTTCTTCTACTCTCTGCCTTAAGCTCCAGTCACAGAAATGGAAAGAGACATCAAAAAAAGTAATTGTGAAAAGTTTGTCCAGAACTCTTCAAAGTGGTTTTCTGAGCACCAAGAGACAGGCAGTTGGCTGGTATAAATCAGTGTAGGTCCCACTCAGTCAAAGCAGCTCGTCCCATTACTGAGTGTGACTCAGTCTCTGTCCAGCTGAAGCTACAGTATGTTACCAAGACTCACCCACGCCAAAGCTCTTGTGCCTCCTGCCTCCAGGGAAGCACAAACACAAGAATTTTCTGCAGGACATGATAAAATGCGGCAGTATTTGACTTCCAATCTCCTTTGCTGCTTCACATTTCTGAGGATGGTGCACTAGTAGTTATTTATTTAGTTAGAAGAGTATTTTTATTTACTTCCTACTCAGTTGTTGTCTAACAACAGTACAAGCAAGTCAGGTTATCTTTTACACACACTGAAGACAGCCAGGTTAAACCTAGTAAATTGCTGGTGACCTACTTAGCATTTACAAAGGTCTCATGTTTCAGCCTGCTGCTGCCTGACTGCACTACAACTTAGAGCACCTCCAGAACTAACGGTTTTAAACATAGTATCACCCAGTCCTAGTAAAATCATAGCCAAGGCATAAACTTGGACTGCACCATTACTACCTGAGGAAGAAAGATGGCCTCTCAGACAACTCAGGCACAGCACACTGGAAAAAATTGCTATGAGAAGTTTGAAGGGGGCTCAAAAGTGAATCTCAGTGAATATTGCTTAAAAGCAAAGGCAGACAAAGAGCACATATCTCAAACATAGATGATCTCTGATTCAATGTTCACCATCATTACCACAAAGGTCTTTCTTTCGTGGGATAAAGGACTGCAGGAGAAAAATCTTTTGTGCAGTAAATGTTTTTATTATATTGAAAGACGTGACCAGCTGAAGAGAATAAAGCATCTAGAAGATGCCAGTTATGAGGGGAGATTTTCAAGTATTTACCGTTGATTCAAAGAAGAAAGGAATAAATTGCTGGGTTTATGTTATTTGCTCTTAATAGTATAAGAATGAGCTTAAATTGCAATAGGAGAGATTTAGCTTTCTAATAGAATCGATATTCTATGGGAAGTGCAGCATCTCCATTATTTAAGGATTACAAAAGCAAACATTTCTCAGGAACGGTTTAAGTACAGGTGAGCTTGCTTTGGGGACATGAAAATAAATCAGGTGAATTTCTGTAGCCTGATTTTTTTTATAATTCCATACAGCAAAAAGCTATTATCAAGAAACCTCTGAATTCTAAGACTAACTAACAAAATTAATATGGGAATCCTAACTTAACTCAGAGGTATAATCAGTGAGTTACACTGTTTTTTCTATATTAAAAAATAGATTGAATTAATAAGTAGCATTTATCTGTCTGCACATGCATTCGGGGCAGGATTCAGCTGTTCAGACATAGTAATTTAGTGCCTTTTCAACTACTCCATGATACCCCACTTGCTGCCTAGTTGCTGCTGCAGGGCAGCACATCTCTCCCATAGACTTGCCAGCCCCACAAGCATCAGGGACACGGACAGGATCTCATAGGGAACCCAGCTGCATCCCTGGGGTCTGAGCTTTTGTAAAAGTCAGCAGAGGCCCAGGCAATGTAGCAAGGGGCTACAAGGGATAAGCTGAGAGCCAGCACAGCCCCATGCAGTTACCCACAGAGAGGCAGCTGGTACCCTATGGCATGGCCTGGAGCATCCTCCCATCCCTCCAGCTGCTGCATGAGAAGGACATGGGTCTCCTCAGGGCCTCATCTGCGGCCTCACAGGTGATATTAATGCTTTCATTGAGGCAAAAGAATTGAGCTCCTAGTGTTTAATGCAAGCCTGGAACTATAAAATTCTGCCTGAGACCTCTTGCTGTACATATAACCTGTTTTGAAATCATGCTATTGCAACCTTCTGTGAAACCATTAAATAAAATATACTTCAATGACCAACTCTGTTTTAAAACAATTCAGATATGATTTTCCCAATTTCTGTGCAACAACTATCGTAGCTTTTTAGTGGCTTTAATTTCCTTTCCAATAGACTTCTGTTTACACAATAGATTATTAGGCAGTATTGGTTGAAAAACTGATTTTAAAACTATAAAATCAATGATAAATTAGTAAAAATCAATAGGATTTATGCTGGATCAAACATATAATGTGCAAAGAAAATAAAAAAAAAACAACTGTAACTTCTGATGGAGACTAGACACTTTGTGAGCTACTATACCTATCAGTATTCAGAAACCTATTCTGTCTGCTAGTCAGTCAGGGGAGATATGAGGAAAGATGAGAGAGGCATCTTCTGAGACAAATATACAAAATATATGAAAACTTTAATTTTTGTTATAATATCATTTGAACTTATGGGTCACTACTTACTAAGGTTAACAGAGATTTAACCCAATAACATTAAATATTAATGTTTTATCTTTCTCTTGTATTTTAAAGCAAATTTAAAAATCTATTGGTTCCCAGAAGCTAGTCACAAAGAGTGGAAACCAATTTTTCTTTTTAATATAAGGACATTTTTATTAATTAACAGAAAAATCTTCAGCATAATAGTTTTTTGATTCCCATAGCTTCCAGAATAAGGCCAGAGATAATTCTCATTGAGCTCCCCCTAGCCTGTTTTGGAACTGTTTATTAAGACCCTACTGATTAACAACAGGACAAATAAAAATATGTCACTGTTTTTTTTTCATACTTACATGATCCTGGCTGACAAAAAAAAAGTGAAACAAATAATTAGTTAAATTGTCCATAACAGAACAAATCTGAAGGCTTATATCCATATATATTTTTACTTTTTTTATCAGTCAGAAGAAACACCTTCTACATCTCTAAGTGGTAAAAAGTGGAAAGGGAAAATACTAAGTCAAAAAAGAAATTGCAGCTCCTAGATTTAATTTTTCTTATCTCCTTTTTCAAATAGTTTTCAGTATTTTCTGAAACTCTCCTCAACTCTTCAGGAGTTTAAAATTCAACAAGGAGTTAGTGCTGACACTACATAATCAAAGTTATTCCTCTACTACTCCAGAGATTTATTGGATCTCTGGAAGTTGAATAAAAAACATGAAATCTCCTACAAACATAGGAGAAAGTTGAGACTACTGGAAAGAAGAATGTGTGGTTTAGTGTTGTAGAATCACATAGACTAGAAGGGCCCTCCCTTCTTACTCAAAGCAGATCCAATGAATGCAGGTTTAATCCAAGATGTCTGGATAAAGGGCAGCTGTTTGAAAATGTTCAAGGCTTACAGTCATTCCACAGAAATATATATAATTAAAATAAAGTGTTTATGAATAACAAAGCAAGAATATATTTTAACTAGATAGTAAAAAGTGATTTCTTTTCTTCAAGAGATTAATTTTGTGCTGGAATGACCCAATGTACTCTGTAGAAGGAATATGAAGGTAACAAACACAGGAAGTAATAATTGAAGATTAAAGATTTTGTCACTTTGGGCAGGTTAGAATGCACTTATTCCGGTAATATAATTATAATTACACTGCATAAAGGTGTGAGAGCTGAAGTATCATACAGTTCTCATTGTTGTTTGAGATGATGGGTAACAGGCAGTTAGCCTGTTTTAGCATCCTGTTCAAAGATTAAAGCTTGGATAATAAGAATAACTCTTGTTTCCTTCCTATCGTACACTGGTGAAACACAATAAAGCTTTAATAATCAGAGAAATGTTCAGAAACCATGGTAATAAGCATGGTTCAAAGAGATTAATAAACCAGACAATTTGGTAAATTTCAGTTTTCAAACCTAAACAAAACTGTAGTCATAAAGGGACAAAGAGGAATTTTCTAAGGGAAGTTCACATTATCACAACATACTTGCTAGTTTGTGAATAAATGCAAAGTGCTGTTAAGGAAGCCAAGTGCAAAGTCCTGTGCCTGGGAAGGAAGAACTCCTTGTAGTGGTGTTGGCTGGGCTTGACTGGGGAGAACAGCTTTGCTGAAAAGATGCTGGAGGTGATGGTAGGCAGGAGATGTGCATGACCCGGCAGTGTGCCTTGACAGCAAAGAGGGCCAACAACATCCTGGGCTGTGTGACCAGAACAATAGCCAGAGATGGAGCAAAGTAAACATCACCCTTTACTCAGCACTCCTTAGACTGCTTCTGCAGTATTGTGTTCCATTTTGGGCTCCCCAATACAGGAAAGACATTAAAAAACCTGCTCCTGCCAAATGGGCAGTCTATGGAAATGGGGGAGATTTGTACTTATATTATACTTATATATTATTGTAAGTACTTATATATTATTTAACCTCACATGCTTTTTTCATTTAAAAACTTGGTGAACATAATTCTTAAACATACTTTTGTGTTCTTGACAAAATTCTTAAAGAGTTTATCAACTGCTTTGCAACCTTTAGTTAAAACTAGAAGTTGAGTGAAGCTTAAGAGTATAATTCACCAACATCTTTTTTCAGTCATCTGAAAGAGAAAGGCCCCTGCCTTAAGCAGAGTTAAGTGCTTTTTCAGCAACAGAATTTTCTTGAAGACATACCAGGAAGTATCTCTACAGAGCTGTCTTCAACATCGAGAAACAATATTTCTTATAACCTTGATCAGTAACAATGCTAAACAGTAGGGATACTGCTATGAATTTCTATTTTTTCTAAGGTTAGACTCCAGAATGGTTCAGGTGCAAATTCAGCAAAACTACACATTGAACCTTGGATATCCAACACTGTGCAGAGATAATGCAATCTGAGCTTTGTACAGCTTTACAGAAAAATGACCTCTGGAAATATTTATACAGTTGTATATGAAACTGGGACCAAGAAAGATAAATTATGTGTCCATTTATAAGATGGAAGGTATACAAAACCAAAAATAGTTTTCAACAATTGCTCCTTTTAAACTATCACTATAACATCTTTTTAAGGACAGTTTTTACATGCACTCCCTATTCTGTGAAGAACTATGCATATTTTTATATAAGTTGTGTATATGTACACTGTATATAATTCCAATAAAATTATTCGGAAAAAGAATCATAATTTTTCATTGAACGCCATACTGTATCAAGAGAGAAAAAGTGTTGAATCTTTCCATGAGGCCCATATTTCAGTCCTTATAGAGAAAACGGCCACAAGAGACAAATACCTTTTTCTTCATGACAAACTAATTAATAAATAAATAAATATGCAGTTTTGTGTGGAAGAATGAAAATCTTTCAGCTAAACCTCAAATCAAACCCTCAGATGCTAATCAGGTTTCATTTTGTCTTTATGTGGACAAGACTGCCACACCTGCATGTCTAAACCCAAGACAAAACTCCAGATTTTTGTACAGCCCAAGTGAGCCTATTCTTTTCTGCATCAGGTCTGCCCAGGATGGAAATCAGGGTTAGGTGGAACCTGATGCAATTCTTTCTGATAGGCACAACCTAAGTGCTACCTAAAAGGAAGTTATACACCTGTGCCTTGTGGGGCCTTTTGCTTCCTTCATACAGATCTGTCAATTCGCACCATGTTGCCTGCATCAGGAAGGTGATGTGACTCTCCTCAGGGCTGAGGAAAAACACTTCCCAGTCCCTTTCTGACTCCTTTGAATTTCCTGAGCTTTACCAGTCAATACCACAGCACATTGCAACCATTCCTCTGGAAGCCAGACTGCCTGTTCTCCTAAAGAAAACCTGATGACTGCGCCTGTGGGCAGAGGAAAGGCATCTCTGAGGTCCCAGCTAGGTGTAAAATTGATAGGCAAAGGCTGGAGAAAGAAATTTTTGTGCCACCACTGAGATCCTGGAGAAAAGGAGCTTTTTCCTTAAGGGAGGCAGATTGTGTCCTGCATGGGAAGCTCTCAAACCACAGGGAAAGTATTTTTGTTGTACTTATACTACTGTAGAGAAATCTAAGGCTCTAAAAAAGTTTAGAAGTTTAGGATTTGCTTCTTTACACTGAGCTTTTGTTGAGTTTTTGTCTAGTATTCTGCCAGCCAACTCAGAATTCAGAATGTAAAATAATTCAGAAATTCAGAATGTGTATCTTTTCAAAGGGCCAAGGAAAAATGTCACCATAGATACCATGAACTCCTATTTGAAAAATACCAGTTCAGATGGAAAAAAAGGCATATGCATACTAGTGGCTTATGTCATCATAAAAAACCCATGCTGAATCCTTCATAAACAAAAAGAAAGACTTGGCTTCAGCCCAAAGGTTCATACAGTCTAAGCAGCACTTGGTCTAACCAGTGACCAACACTTGTAGCAGCAGCAAAACTTAGGGTCAGGATGAGGAGGGAGGATGGGGACAGAAATGAGATGGTGGGTACTACAACAGCGAGTTGGAAATGTTAGGTATAATGAGTTGGCATATAACTGCTTCTCCAGAAAAAAAATACAAAGGATGGAAAATGTGACCAAATCAATAAGCTTTGGGAAGAAGAGTGGGGAAGAGCATTGCTCTAGAGCCACTGCTGTTCAGAGGTGCCACATGCTGAAACTGTGCTGCAGCCCTGTATACTCTGGGCCTACTAAAGTGCAGTTGCTATTCATTGGCCTCACTCTCTAAAGCCAAAACAAATAAATGAAGGTAACATAGACATACCTAGCAAGAAGTGCTTTGTGTGAAGGCCCTAAAGATGGTAAGCTGTGCTAGGCGGTTTCATGGGCTCTAAGCAGCTGCAGGCATTTGCTGGCAGAAGGCCTGTGTCAGGATCAGAGCCTCTCCTCAGTCTATTTTTTACTATTAAAAAGTGTAGATATGATTCAATGTCACGCACCTCCCCACTCCATCTCTCTACCTGTTGAAGAATGAAGCTCATCCTGTACTCCCCCACCTTCCTCTCCATCTCCAGGTGTTTTGAAAGAGCTGCCTGTTATATTTAAAAGTAAACTCCATCTTATGGTGAATAACAGCATCAAATAAATTCCTAGAGCATCAAATCTTACTACTGGCCATGAACCCCTTAGGCTACTGAGACCTCTGCAGTTTGCTTGTGGTGCAGGGGTGAGTGGCTTGGCCAAGCTACCAGCTGATGGATTGTGGGTAAGACAAGGGCAACCATTTCCTACAAGTGCTCAAGGAGAGACCCAGAAGCCAAAGGTGGCCTCCTATAGAAATGTCTCCACTGCCTTTGCTTCACCAATCACCAGAGGGAGTTCCTGCCGTGAGGGGAAAATAGGACTGAAATAAGAAGGCAGTCCTGACAGCCTGCTTTTCTTGCCCAGCCTCCAGGCTTCTATTTTGGGCAGAATGGGCAAATCTGCTGCTTCTCCAGCTGTGCAGTTCCCTAGAGCAGTGGGGAAGAGGATGGCTGCAAGCACAGCTGCCAGCTGCAGCCTTCTGAGAAGAGTCAGCTCTGAGTCACCACACCATCAAACCACATCATCATCACCACTTAGCACCATGATGAACAATGCCTTCCATGAGCGGCTAATAAATGGCTATTACTTCTATTTTAGCCTTTCCCTTTTTTTGTGGGGCCCCATTTCTCATGCCAGCACTTCACAAGCATCTTGAAAAGCAACATTCAAAATGTCTTCTCCCAGGCTCTCATTTATACTTATTAAAGGGAATTAAATGTCAGACAGTAGCCTGAAGTTTGTCAGCACCAGGGCCACATTCCCCCTGAGAGATGTCTCTCTGGGCTGGCTTGCTCCAGAAGCAAGTTTACATGGTTGAACACATGGAGGCACAGGACACCACCTCCTTCTTTTACTACCTTCCCTCCCACAGTGACACAGTGACAGAGATTTATGCTCTTGCTTTGCTGTGCTGGGGCACTGCTGGGTGGATTGCTAGGACTATGTGCATTACTTGAATAACCACTCCTCTGAGGAGAGGCTGAAGAGCCAGGCTGGAGTATCCTGGAGGCTGAATCCATTTTACATGTCACCAGCTGGACTGCACTGCTCTAGAAAATTTTTTATCCTTGTGCAGGCAGAAACACAAGCTGTTAGCAGAACAATAGTTGCAAAAAATACTCTGCAGGGTAACACCAGTTCTAAATACACTGTTATAAAGGAACCATCTCATAAAAAGCTCCCACAGGTCTGATGACAACTCCTTGCTGAATTATTCAAAGTGATAACATCTTAGCGTATTTTTAAGAATATTGCATGTGTTCACCTGCTTTTCTTTTCTGCTTGAAAAAGGCCTGTTGCTTTCAACAATATTCTCAATATTTTAGCATCATCAATTAAATCAAATAATCAGTGGTTTTCTTGGGAAGAGCATTAAAAAGACAGAATCAACATAATTTATTGTCATTTAGCCACAAATCTGTTGCATGATTAAAACTATGATGGACTCAATTTAACATGACTATAATGAACCTGAATATATAAATATATGCCTGCTGGGTTTTAAAATTGACAACAATAGCAAGAAATGCAACATGACCCGGCATTTACATCTTTGCAATGCACATGTTGGAGCTAATTAACCTCTCACTCAATGATTAAATACTTTCATGTTCACTGCAGTTATTCCAAAATTATGCTGGTATAAATCACAGGAAAAACAGGCCAGCAAATCCTTCTCATATAATAGAAATTATCCATACACAATTTTGACTGGATCCTCATATGCTGTGAATCATGTAGATGTTTTGATTTACAACAGCTGAAAAATCTGTCCCACCAAATATATATTACATGCTTCATCTGAGAGTTAAATCCCTGGGAAGCTTCAGCTGATGTAGAATCTAACTACTGTTTTCATGTGCAGAGTCTGTGCATTATCAATCAAAATCTTTAGTTGCTGAATATTGCAGGTTATACTGAGGATTAAGTAATGCATGCAGTAGTTCAAAAAATAGAGCCATACCTTCATCTCTTAGCCCTCTCCTTTCCTTTTTAACCTGCAGCAGGGATTTAAGAAAAGAAGTTTTCTTTCCATTTCCTTGGCATTTCTCAGGACTGGAAGCCTTTCCTCCTTGCCTTCCAACCATGGTACACAACCCCTTTTACATCTCTGTTTCTTCCTTCCAAGACAGGACAAAACCCGTTCTTTCCATGTGCCTGTGACAAAGCAGAACAGAGTCCCTTCCACTCAGCTCAGTTACCTGAGGATGTGTATCATTCCATAAATGTAATTAAGACTGTGAGCCAAACTCTAACCACTTTTAAAACATTATTTTTTCAATAAAGATCACTCTTTACTCTAAAAGCTCAACTGACGGTTGATGGACCAGCAGCTTATCTGGTCCACTGTGGCTGCCTCTATACAAGCAAGTTACAAGTTACCTAAGAAAGGTTCTGCCCACTGGAAAGTTTGTCTTGTAGTGTTAGAGCCATGCTCTTAGCCTGTACCAGCTAACTTTTAACCAAACAATTTCTGGCTACTGTTCAAAAGTCATCACAGGATGGAGATTATCACCAAGAGGTCATGTGCACACAGCCAACCTCTTTTGGAGGCTCAGAGGTTTTACCAGCATAGACATGAGAAGTTCTGTACTAGTCAGACTCAATTACTATGAACTTTTCTGGACATGTTTATTTTACCAGTTTAAACATGGCTTATAACTGTGTGTATGCTCTTAGCCCACCCAGATTGCAAAGCAGAAGAACTTACTCTAAACACCACTGGATGGGCTTTAAGCTAAGGTATATAATTTACATGAAAACCAGGACTAAGATTGATTCTCAGGACTGTTACCATACTCAGAAGATACCCAATACTTTCTTAAGCCTCTAAAATTACAGCCTATGCTATGAATACCTTGTAACGTAATATATATTGTTATAGTGACTATTATTTCAAGGCAAATTAAGCACATACTCTAGTTAGAAAACCTAATCTGGGACACTTAAAAGCTGTTTCATAAAGTCTGAAAAGTCTCTCCTTTTTAAGTAAAGGGATGAATATGCACATGTAGTCTGTGTTTGCAATTAGTAAAATAGCAATGCCATCATGGACAACTGCATCAATAGATTTAACCACCCCCAATCTCATTGTAATTCAACACTGTAAGAGGAGAAGGTCATGCCGATACTCAGGGGTTAAACTTAAGAGGAAGATTAATTAACTTTGAATTCAGCTCATTGTACCTGCAAGACTGTATACTGGGCAATGGCTTTACATTCTTATTAAGACAGGAAACAGTAGAAACTGAAAGACTGTTGAGTATAACTTCACTGCAGTAATATTGAAAACTAAACAGTATTGGCTACAATGCAAGGTAGTAATTCAAGAAATGTATTTTTTTAAAAAAAAACACTCATGCACACATCAATAAGTAGATAAATTCAATTATATTCTCTCATTATGAACTCCGGTGTCTTTCTCAAAATCAACAACATAGGAATACTGCTGGACCTTAGTGCAAAATAGGAGTAAAAATCTTTATGCATGATAAATATCTAATGAAAGGTAAAAATCTTTCGTACTTACCTTATTTCAAGACCTTTTCTTTGCCTTCCTCCTCTTTAGCTGAGGACCTTTACTTTAGATGCATGCGTGGGTACTGGTATTGTTGTTGGCATCATGGAAACTGTCAGAGTTGCTGAGATTAGATCTGATTTTATATGCACTTATAGCAGTGCAAAGAAAAGAGCAAAGATATAAAGACAGACAAAAGTTGGATAGCTAAATTAATGTTATAGCAAATCTGAAATCAGGGCCAAGTTTAGTACTGAGGATGTGGGATGGCTCCGATAACATGAACTCTAATGCCTTTTACAGCAAACCTTACAGCAGGAAAGAAAAAGCTCCGATATCACTGAGTTAGTGTAATAGTTTCTCTAAGGTTGTATCACTGGGAGTTTGGACAAGGAAGGTCTACACAAGCATCAGCTGAAATCACTGAGTTCAAACTCTGGCCAAAAATTAAGAGCTGTACATGCAGGTGCCTTCACCTGCTTCTTTTCACTTGTACCTTCAGACAGCAGGTGAGAAGACAGCTCTGCTTTCTCTGATCTGGTGGTAAAGTGCTAACTGGGCTTTTTTTAAAAAGGGGTAAGACTGTATGTGCACGAACTACTTTAAAATAACAAGACCTTCAAAAGAGTAGTCCCTAGCTGCTTCAGAAGATGGGGCTGACACCCTGGTTCCACTGGTGTGAAGTTGGGCAGTTGCACTTCCCTTGCTGCCTGGGAGAAAGCGGCTGGAGTGAGGAAGCGCTGCTGCAGGTCTACTTCTGTTGCACTGCCTATGATAGTGGTGGAAAGCAGCACAGTTCCCTGTCAGCCTCCTCCTGTCTGCTTCAGGGTGGCCAGAAATAGGAGAGTACAAAGGTACTCGAAACTTTCTTTTCAAGCTCAGCTCTTGTTTGCTCCAAACATGATCCAGTCTAAGAGGGGAACCAAGTCTTATCACCCTTGGTCGTTGATGAGACTAACAATAAGGGATGTTTGGTGTTCCTGCTGTGAACTTTGTGTGATAAGGTGCAGTAAGATGGAGCAGGAGACTTGCATACTCAGCACCTGTATGTGTAAATGATGGGACAGGAGCAAAAGAAGGTGCGCACATGATACATGTGTTCATGGATGTCATCGCAATCTTAACAGTGTAAGGAGTGAAGCCAAAAGGTAATCCTGAACTCTCACCAGCATGCTTTCAGAACTGTGCTAACTCGGTGACTTTCGATAGGACCTGCCATGCTTCTTGCTACTTCAGAGCATGGGCAGAAAAATCACAAGTCTGTCTGTAAAAATAAAAAGAGACAGGCTCTACGGACATGCCCTCATTACATATTCACACTGAAGGCCAAAATGCTACCAGAGGACAAGTTTTATAAGCAAAAAGAATCTCTTGGACAACCACTTAGTAGTTAAGGAGGGATCAGACCTTAACTCAGGCCTTTTTCGAATCATACCATGTTTAACATCACAAGTGCGTGTGATGTGGAAATTACACTGACAGACGCACAGTAGCAAATATCAAACTTCTTGACTGCAACTTTTGTTCCATTTCATCATCCTTTCTGCACTCTCTGAGGTGCAGAAAGTTTTATTAAAACTTTTCTGTGCTGTTGCAAAGCAGTCTTTTTCCTTTGTAGCTGTTCCCCAGCGGTCATTGAGTAAGAGGACCTTGTAAGAGGTCAAGTCTGCTGACTCAGAGAGTCTGAGCTGGAAAGACAGTGAAATATTCTTGAAAGTATTTAAATCTGTCATAAGTATTGCAGGGATAAGGTGATGAAAATCAAGAATTATTAAAGAGAAGACTTTATTAAAATTGCACGATGTTTTAAATCAACAAATTTAAAATTACGCAGAGTGCATAAGGAAGGTAAGGAAGTCTCATTAAAAGCATGTTCTCCACTCCCTGAACTAAATTTTATGATTTCTTGGATCTGTCAAATGATATACTCCATGTTTGTCTCACGTTGTTTCAATTTTAGCGTAAATAAAAAAGCTACATGCTACTACTACTCTGAATTCAACATGAAGTGACGCTAACCGAGGTTTAAAACAAGTTATGATGATGCTTTTTCATCTTCCTCAGGGAATTACCTTCCTCATTTATTACCTGCAAAACACATCCAGACTAGAAGAACATTGAAAATATAATCAGAGAAGTGTATTTCTTTATAGCAATGTTGCAGCAGCTGCTACGGCAATACAGCAGCAACTTAAACTAAATTCATATACAGGATATATAGTGCCATTGAGTGTTCTGAGTTCACCAGCAGATGAAATCCATTTTTCAGTAACACAAACGCTGGCTTAATTTACAAAGATTTATGGATCAATTTCTTGCCCTCAGGCTGTGTATCACAGCCCTGTATTTAGCTTCTTTCATGCCCTTAAGGGCAAGTTTAAAGAGAAGCCTTTTGGATTGTGTTTCCTGCCATGTTAATTTTTAACATTACAGGCTCACTTGCTGGCTTTGAACAAGTCTTAAAAATGGTAATCAAAACAGATGCTGACTTCTTTTAATTTCTAATTCTTCAGGCTTTTACTACCAGGTACACAGCTTGCTACCAGAAAACTCTGATATTTGTGGTGCCCTAAAAGGGAAAGTTCTGCTTTCACCTACACACTATTTTAAAATATGAGTATTTCAAGCAGCTACTTTTTATCTGACTGGATTAAATATTTCCATTTCTTCCAAGTTGCATAATAAGCTGCATATTTTCCCTGTAACAATAGGAGCTCAGGTTACAACCTGAAAGCCAGATCACATTATTTCTAGTTTGTACGTTCTTTACTAGAAATAAAGACATAGCATCCATATTCTATTTTTCAATCTTTCACCATTTTCTGGCCACAGGTTTATACAACAGTTGTGTTTTCAGCATAGTTCCCATGGACGTTTCCGTTAAATTCTAATCAAAATGGAAGACAAATTGAACACAGAGCTGGCACAATGTTTCTTCTCTCCCATTCTCTGAAGAGGTCTGGGGTAAGGTGAAAAGCAAGAAGAGGCTAAAATAGCTTTCAAAAATGAAACTTATATAATAAAAATGTATAGTTGTAATTACCACTGATGTCTAACATATTTGTATTGAGATTGTCTACATTATCTGTGGATAAATACAGTAGTTACATATACATAAAACCCTAGGATAGAAGAATTCTTTAACCTTATTCCCTGAATACAAATTTAGCTGGTTTTTAATAAAGAATTTCTGTGACTATGACAATGGAAATATTTAGAAATATTTTTGAACTTTACAACTTTATTTAATGATGAGTTTATTTCTCTTAATAAAGATACTATTAACTTCAAATCAAAGGAACAGAAATAAATAGTAATATAACTGATGTTTCTTTCTTTCCATTTTGTAATCCTTGTAAACCCATACTAAATTATATTCTTAATTTATTAAGGTACATAGAAGATTAAAAGCTACAGTTATGCTTTACTATCCTTTCCACAGTTAACATTTTTTACCTTCTAGAAGCCAAATCCGCAGGTCAAGCCACATTTATTTCTTTTATTGATTTCATTTTTTTCACTTTGAGTGACAACATTTCTGCCTAGTTAGCAGTGCTAAAAGTTTATCCTGGTTTTATACAGGAGCATAAGCTTCTGTTTTCAACAGCTGCATAAACAACAAATATGAGATACAGACTTAGGAGGGCTGTAGAAGTATGTATCACTGAACTGCAGCAAGAAGTTGCTTCAAAGGGTGAATTCTATCTCAGAAAGACAAACAATGATATTTGCTACCTCTGGTCTTCACTTGGTCTGAAGTCTTTGAGGGATGAGCTGAGCCTGATTTTTTCATTTCAGACTACCTCTTTTGTATATTTTTTATTTGTCTGTTTTTTTCTCATCAATATAAGTAACCAAATTAAAAAAGTAATCTTCTTTAATGAGACAAGCCCTCACATTCCTAAAAGTTTCATTGTTTGTTTGAGCACCAAGTATCATAAAATATAAAATGTTTCTTGATTTACAACTTTAATTACTATGAAAAGCAGTATGGATAGAAGATTAGTCCTAGAATTTGAAGTTAGAAAGTCCAGGCTCTATTTGTAACTGAACCACTGCATGACCATGGACCAAGCATTTTGTATCTCCAATGTTTTACATTTAACAGCATTCATCTCACTCGTGACGTTCTTTGCAACTTACAGATAAGAAAATGAAATGTGATTTAGGGATTGTTATATCCTATTCTATGCCTGGTTTATGTCTCAATAACCCAAGATGATTCTAAAAACTATTTCTGAAAAATGTTATGTTGCTCACGTATTTGTTTTGCTTAGTGTGAATGCTCAGGAAGAAAATGTTTCATGAAGATCCCACTATCACCTTCAAGAAACAATCATGGAGTTTCTACTTTTCTCATGTTATGCATTGGCAAATAAAAAAGCCTACAGGTCAAAGAGCTACATGTCCCAGAAATCAAGTTGTTCTCAGTGCAAGAGTTACCCTTAGCTGCCCTACAAGCCAGTGTTTTTCAGTATTAGTATTAGTACATAATAATGTACTTTTTCTTTGAGTATTTCCAGAGGAAGGAGTGCATATACTCTTAACTTCTTAAAACATGCACAACCAATATCTTTGATTTCGGTCACCAGAATTTAAGAAGTGCATATAGAAAGGAATCATTTACAGGTGTTTAATTTGATTCAGTGTCAATATATATGGACAGGAAATCTGAATGCATTTTAATCATATTCAAGACCAGCATGTAAACATAAAGCATACTGAATTACTGTCTAATCCAGAAACTTTGTGAAAACCTTGCTATAATGAGGATAAAGCTGTTCTGTATGAATGATGAAAGCCTTGCTCTTGATAGAGGATTGGAGGGAAGAGAACATTTCTTCTGTTGTGATATACAAAACACAGCAAGAGAGTTGTCTTCATCTTGTTAAGCAAGTCGCCCTTCAGGGTATAATCTATTTGCAACAGTGGTAGGAAGAATATTACGAGCACTGACAAGAATATAAGTATTGTGAGTGTTAACATGCTGAATGTATAAATAGAAATATTAAAGTGTACTCCTTATCTACATCATGGCTAATTCATAGCAGAGTGGTGGGACTGTGGTAGTGGTATAGGACACTAAGACATCTTGATTTATATATTTTACATTTGTATATTGTGTACAAATACAGAGAATATAACTGCTATTTAGTAGAGGTAAGGAGACCAGAACAAATATGAACTGTTCACGTTCCCAAAACTCACTCTAAAACATAGACAGTGAGAGTGGAAATCCTGCAGTATTCTTGATAATTTATTTACCTTTAACATATACATTTTAGTTTTGTTTTTTTACCCTGCTTCAGTAGGCTTTTCCTGCAGTTTAACATCCTGACATCACAGAATCACAATGTGCCATAAAGAATGACAAGGACATGGAACAACTCACAAACTTTCTAGATTTCATACTGGCAATAAGATTTTTTAATCATACATAAGTAAATGTGTTGCAGAGAGTAAATGTATTATTGCACTGCCTGTTGTGAGTATTTTTAAGGCAACACAGAGCTTTTTAATTTAGAGACATTATGTGTATTTTTACAAGCAGCTGGTGTTTAAAGTATGTTTGTAAGCAAATTGCAATTGATGTCTCCTCTGCTAATTTGGGACCTAGGGACAATCTTGAAAATTAGATCTACAGATGACTAACGAAAAATCAGTTGCAGAACGCAATTAGCTGAGCCGAGGCAGGCCCTCCCTCAGAAAATGGTGCTGACCACTAAGGGAGCGTTACAGAGGTTTCGTGTCGCCACGTTTTCTTTGGGATACACGCACAGACCGGCTGCCCGCCGAGCCCCGCTGGACGGAGCCAGGAAGGGGCAGCGCGCCCTCTGGCGGGCGCGGGTAGGAAACGGCCGCTCCAGGAGGTGGCAACGGGTGAAACACCGGCGTCCTAAGTCTGCCCTGTGAAGCTGTAGCCAGGGTGCATTAACCCCGAAAGAGCTGTACCTGTTCCAGAGACATGTAGGAGTGGCTTTCAAGGCAGCCCTTCTGCTCGGCAACTGCTGGCCGTCTGAGCTTTATATGCCCTCAGCAAGTATCTTTGGTTAGGGCAACTGCAGCCTTCACAATGCTCTCAGTGCAAGCCCAACGTGAGCTGACAAAACCAGTTTAGCTACAAGGCAGCATCAAATGTCCAGAGCCCTTTGCTTTCCAGCAACAAACACACATATAACATGCTGTGTTAGCTACTGAAAGGCCTACACAAGGACTGTGCCCCACACCAGGCCTCAGAGCCACCCCAGCTGACTTCCTCAATCCTTCCTCTGCTCCTCACAATGCCCCAGCTCAATCCCTGCTCCAGTATCAGCCTTCCTGCTCCTCCTTGCCAAGCACAGCTTCAGCAGCTCTTCTGGTACCTCTCAAAAGCTAATCCAGCACTTAGCAGGTGGGAAATAGGGCAGAGGAGGGGCAGAATTCCCTCTTTCTCCCCAGCTATGCTTCTGCTCAGATGGGACATCCTCAGGGTCATCCGTGGGGCTATGCACCTAACACTGCAGCTGACTGAGGGCTGTGGAGGGCTCATTGTATCCCCCCAGCACCAAACTGAAACCTATAGAGCAATCGGCAAACATAAGGAATGCAATTTTTTGCATCTTAATTTCTCAAAATACCTCCCAAGCCTTTGGCTAGTTTGAGGTACCATGATGGCAGTTCCGAATGCAAAGAGCAGAGCAATACTACACCTTAAGGGACAAAGCCTCAGATGCTGAACCAGCTCAACGGCCATTACAAGAATGTCCTATTCCTTCATTTGAACCTTGCAACTATTTCTGCATGTGCCAGCAGGTTCACATAGGCCCTTGCTGCTTTTATTTTGTGCTAGGAACACCAGCACTATGTTTTTCCCTCTCTCTTTGTGTTCCTATGGACTCCTTCAGAGGAGAAACCACTCCAAAAAGGTAACATTGAAATTGAGTGGACCTGATGTGACAATTTGTTCATTCTTAGCTAAGGACACATTCCAGCAGTTCCCCATCTCTGTAACTCCTCATCCCTCTACTCCAAAGTTTAGATGTATTAGAGAGGAATCTTTTCTATCATCTTGGCATGCGCATTCCAAAATCAAGCATGTAGCATAGTAATTGCCTGGTCCATCCTTGAATTCAGGTAGTAGTGTTTCACACAAGCTCAAGCTTTTCAGATCAAGACAGCAGCTTGTCCTGTAGGCACTGTATGAAAAACTGCCTTACATATTCATGCTATGTCTTTTAGATATTTTACAAGTTGCATGTTCATTTAGCAGCAGGATTAAGTTTTTACAGAAGGCTTCTGTATTTTTTTAAGTTTAGCAAATATGTACACATCCTCCACAAATATATTTGAAACAAATGTTAAAATCAATAATTGTATGCAAGGTTAGGGTTTTGTTCTTTTAATCGCAGATTTAATGCTATTACCCGTGACCACAGTAACTAGATGGACAGATACGATCAGTGGAGGTGGAGGAAATGCACTCTTCATGAACGTAGCAAGGAGGAACTCAATGAATCCAGCTTCATGCAGTGTTTCAAGAGCACCATCTTGTGGTTTTCCCTTTCCGGACCATATTTTTTTTTTAAAAAAAATCCATATTACAGCACAATTTCCTCAAAAGGGCTGTTGGCCCTTGGCTTTAGAAGTAGATATTTTGGGAGGTGGGGAGGGAATTCTTATCACAATCTTTATCCAGACTCATTTTTTTAAACTCTGTCAAACGTTATATTTTTAATATTTAATATTTACTTTTTTGGAAGTGATTGTTGCCAGAACTTTGGATTTAAATTAAAAAAACAACAAAAAAAAACAAACCAGAAAAACCCCACAAAACCAACCCAAACCAACCCAAACACATCCCTCCCACCCCTCAGATATTCAACATGATAAAATGTAGCTTCTTTAACAGTGGAGCCTTTTGCTAGTGACTGCACATCTAACACATGCTGCAGTTTTGCTCCATGTTAGAAATCACCCTCCGAGGCAAACAGCTAGGCTGTGTCCTATGCTAAAGCACCAGCAGTTGCAGAATCGAAGAGTGCTTTTTTGTTGTTGTTGTTCTGGTTCTTCCATGTCTTACAGTCCTCAGCACAAATGCTGCTGCTGGAGGGTAAATTACACTGATAAATGCATACAACCTCATCCTTGTTTTTACAACTGATTATGTCATCAGATTAATCATCATTATCTGACACTTCTCTGCAGCTTCTCTGGTTGCTGTGGTGGGACAACTAAGGGTGCCTTCAGTGTTTTTAAAAAATATATAAGTACTTCTTAAAACTGCTCAGGTAGAGATGGAGTAGCTCCTTGTGTTTTTCAGGACAACATCAGAAGTGCAAAATGTGGATATTCAATACTGATTTCAGAAAGTTCTAATTCTCTGCCTTCGCCTGCCTCCCAGCTAGGCTCAGGATGAAGTTAAGGAATTTCTGTCTCCAGAGTTGTTCAGGCCAGGGAAACAGCTGCTAGCCACAGTGATTTACAGAGCAAAGAAATATCCCACCCTTGCTCATCATGCAGAGCCATTCCTGGAGATAAGCGAGAAGCTGGGAGAAATCCTTACCCTTTTGCACCAGCCAAGCAGAGGACTCGGTCAGCCTGAAGATATTTATCACCCTCAATAGATCTGAGAGGTGCAGGTAATGTGAGTAAGAAGCTTATCATGTTTCTGCAATGTCACTGGAGCTGCCAATTGTTGAATCTGAAAGTGATTTTAGCAAAACAGCTGTAGTAGCTGGGGACTTATCTCCATATGGCAACTGCTATGCCTTTCTCTTGTGCTAGGTAGGACTCCCACGTTGATTACATATCAAAGGCAGGTTCAAGATAGCCCCAGCACAGGCATTAACACCAATCTGAACCTACTACTTTGTTTCCACCCTTCCACGTAAATCAGTCCCCTCAGCACTGGTGGCGTCATCACTTAGTGCTAATGCTCTCTCTGAGGAGCTGCTTTCTTGCTCAGCAGTAGATGTCAGCATGCCTGGCTGAGGACTGACTGTCCACTCTGGTTTTTTTTCCTGCCATACACTCAAGCCATTTGTGAGGAGATCAACAATCATGCACTTTCAGAAAGCTGCATATAGCTTTTATTCAGTTCCAATGCTCAGTATTGTTGGGCAGGGTTTCAACAGTTGGGTAAGATTACCATAAAGGAAGAAATAGCTGCATGGCCACCACAGATCCCTGTGGTTCTCTTTATAAGTTTTGCATAAGAAAATTTCAGACACTGGTAACAGGTCAAGGTCTCATCCACCTTTTGAAGGCTGCAATCTTGAACGTCAGTTCTGATAATTAACACTAAAGCTGGTAGGCAAGGATCTGAGGATAAGACAAGAATGGTTGGGCAAAAGGAAAGAAATGGCCACAATGGTTTGCAGCAGTTGTGACCACTGAAGCCATATAGACCAATTCTTCCCCTTTATTTATAGGTAACAAGGAATTTTCCTCAAAATTATGCATGAGCAGATCAATTACTACAGGAAAAAAAAATAACAAAAACCAACACAGCTGTTCACTGTGTACAAACTGTTAGGCACACTAGAGAGTGGATAGTTCCTCTAAGCTAAAAACTTGAAAAGGTAAACATGTCAAGTTTGTAATGTCCACATTCAGCTCCAATACACAAACTTGAATTCAAGATGTATCATATTCTGCAACACCAGTCTGAGTGCAGATGTCTGTGCCACACTTATCAAAATCAATGTACAAAAGGGCAGTTCTGTCCATATCATATTAAGATATCCATGGTCTTCAGGACACAGGAATTTCAGTAGACACATTAAAATTTTATAACAAGCTTTTTGCTCACAGTATTTCTTGCCTATCTGTGCTCAGTCTACAGCATACTGTCTCACTGGCATTGCATGCATATCATACACTTTTCCACATCTCCCAAACAATACTGGAGACACCAATGTCCAGTAGTTCAGGGCTATTACTACTTACTATATAAACACCATTCTTCTGGCCTGCAGTACACGATTGGTTGGTAAAGGTGGTATGGTCTAATTACCAGCATGAGTTTTAATAGCATGGAAGACTTCTACCTGTCATTCTCAGATCTTGAGCATGTCTGTAAGTGGACTTAAATAGACAAAAGACTTATAACAAGAAATTTAATTCCATAACTCAGTCAGCCTCTTATTTTAAGTCTCAGGTCTAAGTTTTCCACATAAAAGCATACCACTAGAGGTCCTGCTCAGCGGTTCACAAATGGAAAATTAACAAGTGCAGGAAAAGCTAGCATGCAGTATATAACTGCTGTTCCTTGACCTACAACGCTGCCTTCCCAGTCTCTTATCTACTTATTAACTAGAAAATACCCCCACCCAAACTCCAGCCATTTGCAGAAGATTATCAATCCTTTTCTTGAAAGCTTGCCCTTTTTTTTGCTGTGAAATCACAAGGACTCTACTAGTGAGCCAGTTCTGCAACAGCAGCATAAATTCAGCCAATAAAAAATTTTCCATTGAATATGTTTGGTTCAGAATCTATTGGCAGTTACTACTAAGAGTCCTCAGGTAAGCTGTAGGAACACAGCATAAGAATGGATTCAGTATATTTTACACAAAACCAGATTTCCTCCTTGTTAAATCAACATTTTTAAGAAGCACATATTAGAAAACATGAGAAACGACCATGAAAACCAAGTTGTTGAGAACAGTAATTTATTTTCACATTTACAAGACAAACATGAATAATATTTAAAGCATTATTTACAAATATATACAAATATTTTAGAAGTATCTTATGATTTGGAAAAAACTAGCAAAAAAGTATTTTTAGCAGTATAGCCAAGATACAATGTGTACTTTTTTTTAAGTTGAAAAGAATATTGCCTCTGTTCAAGGAAAACCTGCTGTTTCTGAATGAAGAAATTAAAAGCAACAACTTAAGATTCACATAATGTAAACTATCAGAGAAAATGGTATTAGGAACATTCACATTTTAAAATTAAGGCAAAGCCTTGAAAAAAATTGTAAAATCTAGACTCCCTCATAATTTTGTTAAAAGAGATTTCACGCACCTCACTTGACATCGTCACTGTAAATGCTTTTAAAAGACTTTGAATGAGAGTAAACATTTAAATAAAAGTTTATGCTTCCTTCTTCTGTCATTCAAGAATTGCTAGGGCTACATGGAAAGGTACACGCCAAAATGTCTTTGTTCAGCATTAGAGTGGGATGTTTTCAAGACTGGAACATGATAGACAAACTGTCAGAACAGTTTTTAAAAGGGTATTTGTGATGATTCTTAGGAATTTCAACATAGCCAAATAGTACAGAGGAATAATAAAATTAACCTTTCTTTTAATATAGACTAGCAGAGAGCATATTCTTGTTTGATTTTCTTTGTGGATAACTTCATAACCTAAAAAAATGTCTGTGGGACATCTGACAATCTGTGTTGGGATGGATGCATCACAGCCGCCGTAGATTCTGTTTGCTTTTCTTAGTCCCAGGGAGCGGCCCCAGCTTAGAGTTGTGTTTCACTGGTCTGCCACTCATACAGTCACTGGAGCTGTGGTAGCTGCACATGCACTTTGTACAAAAGTCAAAGCCACAGCTTTCACGATTGCACAAAGCTCTTTGCAGATAGGAGTCATACTTTGCAGGTGAGCCACAGCGATGGCAGACTTTAAGGCTTTCAGTGTTTTTCAAGTTCTTGGCAGCCTGTAAGTAAAAGCATAGAGAAGATCATGAATGGAGGGTAAATATGCACCCCAAACATTCCTTGATATTATTTAAGTGCCACAACACATACTATAACTCCTTTTACTCTAGAAAGCTAAATTACAAACTTGCCTAATTGTAGCTGTATGAAATTCCGATAGACATTGAACAGTAATAATCAGCCTATGAAGGCAAGTACTTTGGACTGGAATAGAGGTAACCAATTTAAAATACTTAAATTTTTAAATTTAAAGGACAGATTAAATGCAAAGCAGTATGAAAAGCAGCTCTCCTGAATCCTTGAAACTTATCCAAGGATGGCAATTAATTTAATTTTAAAAAATGAGAATAAATCTGAATTCCATTTAAATCATTACCATTTTTGGAAAGTGAGAAACACGTGCAGAAATTTCAGCTGTGGGGCACTTGGCTTGAGACACCAAATGGGAGCAATTACTACTTCTCTCCAATGAATTAATTTTGGACAAAACTAGATCCACCAATCAGAATCATCCAGTATTAGAAAATTATAGACCTGTATAACACCTTATATCACTCAACTATTAAAAGCAAAATGTTATGATAATCTAGGTGTGTATAGACATATGTTTATCGAGGGGAAAAATTTTAGACTATTACTTCACTGTAAAAAATGCTATATAGTATTATTAGAGCAACTTGATCATATTTTCCAATGTCACTATATTTTCTTCTCTTATTGTGCCAATATGCAGATTGACGTTTTTTGAGCTTGGATATAAAAACCTTTTCTAGTTAGGAAAATCTGTGGCTTATTAACAATGATTTTCAATAAAGATTTTTAAAAGGCACTTGCCATGTAGACCTCCAGCTGTATGTGTTAAAAAAAAAAGCTCAGAAAAATAACATGGCAAAGGGAAACTTAGGTTATTGGCAGTTCTTGACAACTCCAAATATGTGACATGTTACAAATACATAGTTTAAAAAATTTACCATTGGTGTTTAAGCAAAATTGACAGTTTTTGTGGGATTGCTTATCTGGAAAACACACGATCCATTGCCCATGGAAAGTAACAGGAAATTATAAAACTTTAACATGTCTGATTCAAGCCAAAACCTAAGCAAAAAAAAAATCACTAAGTCATTTTGACAGTACCTAGACACCCAACGGAATAATAATAAAAAAATTGAACAACCCAGTGTATCAATATTCTCCAGTTAGTTTCTGACATTGTCTTAAAATAGACTCAATAAGCAAAGTCTAGCAGTTACACTAATAAGTTACAAGCACTTAAAACTGGAGGCTCTACTTTCAGAAATATGCTATACAAGTTGATTGTGTGTCAGATAACATGTGAGAAATTAAAGAAGAATGGAAATCACCAGTTACCTCAGAAAACTCAACAAGCCTGCTGTGATTCTTAGATGCTTTGGATCTGGTGCCTTTTTTATTCAAGTTGTTTGGTGGTGTGGCTTTCTGAATGGAAGCTAAAGCTGTTCGGTAGAGAACATACTCCCTTGTTGCAGCATGCTCTGGTGCCTTAGTGCTATTCTAATGAAAAGAAAAATAAGAATAAAAGATTAGAAGAGACTCATCTGACATTGACTTTTTGCTTAATAGAAGTCAGCAACTTATTTTTGATCTTTTGTCCTGGCTAGAAGGTTTCCAACAATAAAGTGTCATACCAAGTTGTATGCTACTAATTTTACCTAAGCTTTCTTGGACACTGTTATAAATTTGTAGAACAGACCCCTAGTTCACACCATCAAAACCAACTATCTTCCATTTCACAATACTACTTTCATATTAACACATAATAATTATTTAGGCAGAGCATGTAACCTAGTCACCACAATGTTTTAAAGCACAAAGCAATATTTCTAATTCTTCATGGTGAACAGGGGTGCTTGAAGTTTTCTTCCTGAGAAGTAAATGTCTTCCACCAATTTTCTAAGCTTGCAGTTCAGGTTTAAAAAAGGCATACAATTGCAGGAAGTAAACAAAACTTTAATGTTCAGTGGTGTCTGATTTTCATCCCAATAGGCTAGCATCATAAAATACCACCTAAAATTCAAAGTAGTGGGCTACCTTAGTCTGTGGCAGACTCTAAGCCTCGTTTCATTGTTTCTCCATCTCTGAAGGAATAAAAATGCTCCTTGTGTTTCAAGAGTTCTACAATGCCAGTGTGGTTGGAACTCATTTTTTAATTTAATAGGACAAGCAGACATTAGGAATAGCTCACACTACAAAATTTTTTCAGTTTTCTGCAGCCAGCATGTGGCACTTCAGAGACTGTTGCTAGGAAGTGTAAGTAGAGAACCTGAGTGGCACAGTCAGCTGAGTGCTTTCCCTCAGGCTCTCTCCCTTCTGGATCTGAGGGGGTGCTGAATTAAGCAAGCCTCACCTGAGAGGCTCTAGGGCTTGCCCAGCAGACAGTGCTGGAACTCACCCTTGCCTGCCTGTCCTCTGTATCATAGGATATGTGGAAGCTCTTAGGAACATATGCATCTCTTTCTGGGTAACCCTCTCAGTCAACCTTCCTTGGGCTCCAAAGACAGTGAAGTGACTAGAAACACTTGAGACAGGGCATCCTCACAGGACAAACTCACACACTCCAGTGACAATGTTTTCAACCTAAGAAACTCTTTTGTGATCTCTTAAGGCTGGTGGAGTCCTGAAATAGCAGACAGACATTGCTGGTTTAGGCTTCAAAGTGCCGAAACTTACAGAAAGGTTTCTCACAGCTTTACTGTACATTTGGAAAATCCATTTATCTTCTTGTAGAATCTTCTGCCACTTTGTGCTGACTCTGGCAAAACTGCAATGACAAAACAAACATATCAGTTACCTCCTAGGAAAAGAAAACACTTTTTATTTAATAGCAGGAATTATGTAATTTTTTTCTTTAATGTAGAAGATGGGTTATGTCACAGCTGTAGTCTTTAATTTGCCTTCTAGGGAAAGACATTCTTCATATATATAATGGCTTATACTGACAGTTCAATTTTTAATACATAATAGACCATAAAACATTGAGTATAGTCACAAAAGCCATATCTAAAACATTTTTAAACCATCTATTACGTTGTTTACTTTCCCAATGAAATACAACGAGATCGATATACTTACTTTATTAAATCTATCTCACCAAGATGCCGTAAGATATTTGCCAGTACATGCTTCAGGTTCTTTTGGAAGAGTTCGGCAAGAATGTCTATTCTATCTAATCCCATTTTCCTTCCAATGAGATTACCAAGTTCAAACTTTCCCCTAAAAACAATTCTGTCTACTACAGCCCAAGACTTGAGGTTTCTTTTACCACTTTTTTTCAAAGTCGAGCAAATCATTTCTTCATAATGGGTTACTGGCAACAAAGTCTTTTTTGAAAATTGTGCGTGGTTTTGGTCCTTCATGAGACAGTGCTTTGGCGTGTCACAGAGGTTCCCAGCCAGAGGAATACTATCCTCATGGTCTATTGGCTCAGCATATTGATGACTAAGCATAGAGGAATAACCACTGTCCTCATTAAATTTATTGTTTTCCAGTGCCTCCATTTCATAGATACTTTCATCAAATCTTTGCGTTACTTGTTTGTTTTCTTTGTTATGTACAGGTCTTCCTTCATCTTCAAGATCTAAATCTCTGGTGGCCGCATGGTATGAGTCACTAAGGAGTATATTCTGCTGCTTTTCAGCACAGCTTTTACAAAAGCCGTCCTCATATTTCAAGGGGCAGGATTCTTCCAGTCTTGTTTTCTCCGTAGCAGCCTTCAGTGGTGCAAACCCAGCATGAGGAGATGTACAATCGAAATCATGCTTCATTTTGAAAGAGTGGTTAACATTCGATTTCATTATTTTGTTTGTACTCTGCAAGGAACAAAAAGGAAGGCATTACAACACAGCATAAACTGCATTACAAATACTACTTCTTATAGAGACCTGATCATACCTTCCTTCTGCATTATGAATTTTAAGCTTTTATGTAACTCAGCCCCTAGTGTCTGAAACACAGACAACTAGTAGAAGTAAGGGTTTGAACAGTCACACATGAAATTTAAGTGAGATCTCAAAATTAGAGATTTATAATACACACAATTGGGGTGAGAAAACTGACTGGATTATTTACTTTGTCACTTTTCCACCAGTATCGATTACTTTTAGACACACCAATGCCTCCACTTCCTACCCTAAATGCAGCGATGTACTGGGGACTCTGGTGGTTCCTGCAAGGGACGCCAGTGGCAGAGGGTCCATGAGTGACAGCAGGCCCGTGCAGGGGTCTAGCCAGGCCAGAGCAGCCTGAAGTCTGCACCTAAGGCCAGAGGCAATACTGCTGATGCAGCCACGTATCTGGCATTTTTAAAAGGGGAGGAGGCCGAGTGGCATATGGAAAGTCTGAGCACTTGCATGCATGTGTAAATTACAATGGAAAGAAGCGAACCACTAAAAAATGATCAAAATCGAATAAAGGTTACTTGCAAGCATGATTTTAAGAGGGTGGGAGGTCGATAGATATTATAGGAAAATTGAGCTTTTCTTGCCCTGTTTCTTTCCCCTTCCCCCGAAGTGTGGTGCTATCTATATTAACAGTTGCGGGGGGATGGGCGAGGACTGTAGGGGAGAAGGAAGCCATCTCTGCCATGTTAAATTTAAGGGCAAAATAATTTTCCACATGCTTTGCAATCCGCATAAAAATAAGGTCAACCATTTGAACAGGTATTTTAAGGGATTTAAGCATTTCCAGCAGTTTTGGGGGAAAAAAAAAAAGTATTATATTTCAGAGAAAAAGTCCCTTCTTCATACCTGCCTTTAGTGGAAGAAAGGAGCAAAGAGGCTTATGGCTTTGTACAGTGTGAGCTGGGGGAAAGATGCAGGCCTTCGCTAGGCCCCCCCATCTCCCCTTTCCCTTGAGAGGCGCGAGTGAGAGCAGAGGAGCTTTTGGCCTGAAACCCTGCAGAACTGGGAAAAGCCCCCTCGCT